>NW_020897715.1:1653943-1705696 GCF_003984885.1 Neopelma chrysocephalum
ATTTCCTTGCAACACACACTGACAGCACAGAAATATAAGGATGAGAAATGATATCAAGGTTATAACTCCTGAAATCAAGAGAAGCACTGTTGGTCTCATTGAACCTGTTTTATCAGTACATTCAGAAAAAAAAGATGTGAAGGGAAAAGTCAAAAGGGATCAAAACATATACCTGGTCAGGAGTCATTAGCATGAAATTCTGAGTTGTAGGTAGGCTACGTGGGAGAGTCCAGGCACGCTCCCAGGCTGTGCCTCACTGGAACCATAACCAAAAGAAGTCTGATGTCAGCACAGCAGCAGAAATGATCTGCGAGAATAGGTTCTGCTGTCACTGCACAATAGAGGAGAATGGGGCTGGGGTGGGTGGGTGAATGTTTTTCTGTCAGCAGTGTGTCATTATTCTCTAGCCATCCTAGAGAAAGTACCTTTGCTAGGAGAAAATGAGCCACGTGTGTGTGTGTGCTTGTCACACTGAGAACGACTGCACAGGGGGGGCGACAACGGATATGCAACACATCAGTGACATGAAAATTGGGACGATCAACAGGAAACTCTCGAAAAATATAAGAATTTTTCTGAGCATAGTTATTAGAATGCTGCTAAAAGACCTCCTCAAACACCCATACCTCCTTTTTCACCTCAGTATGATTTTTAGTCTCAACTGCTATGCAATTACTTGTATTAGCTGTCTCATTTTTTACAGAGGTATCAAGACTGAAGTTTGATAAAACTAGTTCCTTGCTTTTTCTTACACCAGAAATGCAGAAAAAGCAAATGAGTTATGGAACAAACATGGGGTGTTTGTGAATAATATTGGCAGCTCTGTAACTTGTTCCCTGTTAGCAGTATCTCCTGATCTTCGTGAGAGCTCTGTGAGAATCCGTGACGTGACTTTCTGTCACCCAGGTAGAAATAAAGGAACGAAGTCTATTCCTGTAGTGATTTTGGTAGCTATGGCCAGGTTGACCAGCAGCACCAGGAGCCACCTGCAGCTTTCAAACCATGGAATACCAGCAGCTGGAGGGGAAATGGTCTTTAACGTTCTCATATTGTTGCTCAGCAGCCTTTTCCTGAATACCTGGGAATTCCTGTGTCCCCCACTGCTGGCACACATAGAGTAGCATGGGAGCTCCCTGGGGAACAACTACCATGCAGGGTGGTGGCCAGAGGGTGTTTGATTTTGTTTCTTTGGTTTTATTTTTGCTCAGGAATGAGGAAGCATGCCTCAAGTGATGTCACTTAACACCTGCAATCAAGTGAAACATAACACATCTGGCCACATAACAAATTTTATACAACCTTTCAAGGATTTTTTTACAGAGACAGATGATTTGTAAGTGTGCATATGAAGAGGAAGAAGTAAAAATATTGCTTGTTGATCTCTTTTGTACAAATTATGGTGATAGTTATCCATATATTTATTCTAGTAAAAGAAAATGGAAAGTCCTTACTATTTTACCCTAAATAAGTCAGTTGGCTTTCTACTTTCTGAAGTAAATGGAATAGTAATATTCTAAACTAAAATACACATTTCAACCTCTGATAGTGAATTTTATTTTGCAGATTTATATAGTACTGTTAAACATAAAATTCATGAAAATTCATGTTCCAGCTGAAACTCATTTGCAACTCTCTATCATCATTTTTACTGAATTTATCCAATGTCTTTCACAAGTCATACACAGACAAATCCCACAGTAGATTCATGTTTCAGCTGTTACTGACATGTCCTCCTTCTTTCCAGAAGTTAAACATTTTGCAGAAATCCTGCCTCAAACTCATTTTTCTCAAGGTTTAGAGGTGATTAGTTTTGAATCTTATGCTCCCATGGTATTTAAAACCTGACTTTGTTAACATGGAATGAAAGCAAACTGTCTATAAATTAAACACAAGCTTCAGTACCCTGAGACCCAATTAGATATTAGCAAGTACAACACAGATCCAGTCAATAGGACACAGAAAAGAGCTGGTTTGCATCACTAGTTAATCAATATACATGATTCTACAATATTCACTATCAGGAAATAACACCATTTATTTTAGATATTCTGTGGGATTAGCCAAGTACATTATCTTACCATTTACAGCTAGAGACTTCCCCTTTCTGCCTTTCCACTAACATTCAAAGCATAAATAGTCTGCTTTTTAAAAGTAGAGAGAAAAATGCATGATAAGATTAATGAGCAGTCACTGCACATCATGTTTAAGAGAACAGCAAATTTCCAGAGGATTAAACAGTGTTCCTTTCTGAATAAATATCTCCGATCGTTATTTCCTGCGGTAGAGCAGCTATAAAAAAAAAACCAAACAACCAACAACAAACCACATGATTAGGTCTGATGCTCTCTTGATGTATTGCAGGCTGAAGGAAAGTTAATGGTATAGTTAGCCCGAGCCTGGCTGCTTTTCTTTTCTCATTTTCTAAGCTGCAGTGTGGCATAGCCTTTAGCCAATACAGCAACTCCCGACTGAGAATGCATTAAACTGAGCAGATGAATGGCAGCATTTAAAAACGAATCTGATAACCTAGACATGCTTGTGGGTTTTAAAGAGCCCACATCAGATAAAAAGAACTACTGGACACTTGAGACCTGACATATTCTTCTGAAGAGAGAGGATGCTGAGAATTCAATTGGGCCATAGAGAATATTCTAAAAAGGAAACAGGATCAAAAAGGGCAAATGCAGTTTTTATATCACCAAAAAAAGAAAAAAAACAGAGATATACAAAATCAAGCTGCTCAAAAAATGCACTCAACTGAAAAGGCACTTGCAAATTTTTGTATGGAACAACTTAATACTGAAATAATTAATTAATTACAGTTTCCCCAATTAATAACTAATGACTTTTAAAACTTAGAGATGCAAAGGGAAATTAAGCTTCAATCCTCTATGAGTAAAGTCAGTGCATTGCAGATTTTCACTAAGTTGAGGAAAACTAACTCAAATTTCACTTTGTTATCTCATGCGCACACTTTTATCCCAGACTCAGAGGAAAATGAAGGATGTTCATTAATTAGTTGTAAAGTAACAAATACAGTTAATGCTGCATTTTTATCTTGCTATTTCTAAGCTAGAAAAAGTAGTGTTTTGTTCTAGCCAGACACTTCATAAAAGATACCTGTTCCTTAGAACCAGTGTGTCTGAACATTCTTCTATAGAATTAAACCAAACCCAATATTTAATGAAGATTTTGCAAAATGCACAGCTAAGCTTAAAAACACTGGTATTTATTTAACTGTTCCGGAATTAGAGAAAAAAATCAAGGCCTTCAGAAAAATAGTATGGTTTGAGCTTAGTGTTTGAGCCAGTTGCTGTAGGCATGCACACACATGTTTGTTGAAAGATATCAAGCTGACATGAATGGCATTATTTTAGATTTGATTTGGGGGCACAAGGATTAGACTGGATAACCCAGTTGTAAAATTAAACACATCAAAGGGTTGCTGCAATATAAAAAGTACCAAAACCAATAACAACGTCTTCCTACTGCAAGATGCGTTCTCAAGGGTGAAAGTGCTAGTAGACAAAGTCTGGTAGAAAAAAAGGAACATAAATTGAAGTGCTTTCTGTATCTGCAGGAATAGTGTAGCTCCACATGCCTCAGGTAAAAAACCCAGATCTCTCACGACTAGCAGCTCTGACTACACAACTTATAGATGGATCTGTATTCCTTTTTTATGTTTCCTAATTTACAGTTAATTTCCTTTGGGTTCAGAGGACAAACAAGTCTGAGAGCTTGCTGTGCCCAAGTGTGCTGCCTTTCAGTTGCAGCCTTAGGAGGATGGCTAACTTCCTGTGAGATGTGGAGGAGCCTTGACCAAAGGTCCAGTCACACCACTTTGGAGAAGGGAATCTCTCATGCAGAAGTTTTGAGTGCTTTGCTTGCACAGCAAAAGGTTTATAAAGGTCACATGTACCCTTTTGTTTTCCACATTGTACAACACTGACTCCACAGTTCACCTTGAGAGCTGGGATACTGTCATCAAATTACATCAATATTAAGGGATCTTAAACACAACTGTTTCATAGTGTGTGTGCTTTCATAATTGTTCATATCTTGATGAAATAATGACAGGGAAGGAAGGGGAAACAAATATAGAAAAGCCTTTACCAAATACATCATGTGTTGGCATTCTTTTCTTGATTTTATCTTAACACTTTAAATAAAAGTGTTTGTTAAGTCAGTTTTTAATGTTAGAAAGCATCAGCATAGCAGACCCAGACAATCCAGGACTTAAGAAATTGAATGGAATCTCTTGCTATTTTCTTTGATTCATGTCAATCTTTTTTTTAGCTGCTACATAGCTATATATTCACAGAACTTCGTATCTATAAAGTCTGATGATCATGATAAGACGTATCCAAAAGCTGTACGTTGACTGGGCTAAAAAGAGAATATATTATCTACAGCTGGCTTTCATACCAGCAGCAGTCCAAGCCTTTGGGCTGGTACAGTTGATGAGAAAGCCTGAAACTCTTCTCATCTTTATTCATTTCAGAACATTACTATATAGAATGTTAGTAATTTAGATGCTCTCTCTCTTAAAACATCTGTTTCAATGTTTTTAAACCTATTCTTATCAAGTATGAACAAAATTTGAGATATTGGATAAGGAACTGTATATTGCCACCTGATTCTAAGTTATCACCCTAGAAATATTTGAGAGCTTGTGTGCAGAAGCAGAACTAAAAGCAATGACTCTTTGCAAAGACTGATGGTTTAACAGATGTTTTGGGTGTTTGTAAGAGTGATGTTGTATGCAGTAAAGCTGACCATTACTGACTTGGAAATGCTGGGATATCTTTGAACTGCTGTTAGCTGGGTAACACTCACAAATGTTGCAAGTCATAGTCCTCAAACATGCATTAAAAAGTACTTTTAAGGACTTTTGCCTCTGTAGAGAAATTAATCATTTTAATGCTATTTGCAGAACACTATTCAACAGTTCTTAAAAACATTCTGAAATATGACATATTAGTCTGACATTGTGGGAATTATTTTCAATAGAATTTCAGCTTTTTTAGTTCTTCTTTCCTGTCCCTGTTTTCTTTAACTCTTTATCTCCATTCATTTTTTTCTATTCCATTATCATCACAGTCTATTCAAAAATGCTTTTAATAGATTTAATTAATGAATTATATTTCTTGATGTCTTTAGCCTTTCCATTAAAACAAAAGGACAATGAAACATTCCATGCTCTACCAATATCTTCTGGTCTGACTGCCTCTTTATTGGACCAAAGTCTTAGAGGAATACACTTTTGATGCAGATGGGAAGGAAGGATTCTGGCTCAAAGAACTTTAATGGTTGTAGGATCAGATTTTGGTTATTTGTGTAGTCTAATCACCACATGTTTATATATGTTTCTCTTTAGAAGAAAAAGTATCCAGTCAACATCAACATATCCTGACACTGGATGTTTAATAATCTCTTTCACAAAACAAAAGGGAACAGAAATTCTTTGAGGTTAAAACCTATTTTAGGATAGCAGAAAAAGTCATTTGCAGGACAAGTGTATTTCAACAGTTTAGGAAAATTACTCTGTCTAACACTTTACTTGCCTGAAGACATGGTGAAGAGTCTAAGGAGACTACTAGCAGAGTTCCAAGATCTAGGAAACAAGCATCAGAAAATACCAGTTAGGCTCTCAGAGTAGCCCACATATATATTATTCTTGTAGGGACAAACATAGTTACATATAAGATCCAATGGCTGTATGAGTTAAAGAAAAAACAAATAAATGTAGAAGTAAAAAAGCCAAAACAACACAGAATGCCCCCCCCAGCTCCACAAAACTTCAGGCATAACTGTGTGCAACACCAGAAAGGAAGTTAGCTCTAAAAAGAAGTCAGTAAGGTGAGACAATAATTAGTGATAACCTTAAATATATAGGACTTTTTTTTCCTAAAAATCCTAAATTAATTGCAATTCCTTTTCCGCTTAGTGATGGGGTTTTTTGTAGTTGCTATTGGTGGTGTTTTGGGGATTGTGAGGTATTTTTAATTATTTTTTTTTTAATCTTCATTAACTCAAACATTTTTGTGTTTGTGTCTGTATTTTTATAGCATGCTATAAATGTCATGATTCACATATATGTTACATATACTTTCCAGTTTTTCACTCCTGAACTATAAGAAACTACTTTTGTCCCCTTTTAACAGGTTTTGTCAAAGATATGAAGAAATTGTGCTATCAATCACCTCTGTTCTCCTGGAGAATTTTGTAATTTAATTCAATGATGAAAAAAGTCATATTAAGGTGAAAAACAGTTTTCAAATAAACCTACAGTCAGAAGTCTATCAAGCAAATTTTAACACATCTGAAAACCCTGCTATAAGTTTAACTTCAATTGAAGAAAAATGCATTTTTTGTAGTTACTTTAGATGCAATTTCTCCAGTAATACAATATAAGTGGAAACTAAAAAGGAAATTCATATTTGCAAAGGAAATTTCCTAATTTATTTTTAAAAATAATCAATGTAAATACCTGTTTTATCCAAATACATATATTCAAACTAAAATTTTATCTCTGGAAAAAAAGTGCTGAAAGTCATTTTCATGAGAAATGTAAACAGTAACTTCTGAATGAAATTTCAATTTCAGGATTCATTTCAGACCATCATGTTCCCAATTTTTTTTTATGGTACAATTCTTTGCATACTGGATACTAAAAAGTGAGGAAGAAAAAAAATCATGAAATCATCAGCTTAGTTTCTAAACAAAATATTCAGAAACAAAAATGGACCAAATTATGCTTTTAACATACTAATACATTCAAAACAGTGAAAGCATCTTTAATAATGGCACTAAATAGCAAAGAAAGACATACTGCTACCATTGACAGTATTAAAAAAGAAGGTAATTACCAGGCTTTTAGTAGCTGAGCAACATGTTAATTATTTCCAATTTCATGCAGATTAGTTCTTTTGACTACCAAAAATTAACCTTGCGATCTAATCAATCATCTCACTGTGTTTCCACATATCAAATATTATGTTTGATGCTGAAAAAGGGAAGTTATATTTTAACCATCCCCACTCTCCAAAAGTGCGTGTTCTTTCAGGAACATGAATATCAAACCTCGACTCCTGCATGGCAATTTTGCCTTTGAATTCAAATCCTCTCAGACACCCAGGTAAGAAGAAACCCTTGTGACTCATTCAGCTATAGACTTGCCCAGCTCCAAAAAAGCTCCATATAGCCATCTCTTCACCTCAGTACTCATCCAATGTGGTATTCCTCAAAATTATTTTTCTCTGTGAGCACAGATGGGCAGACAAATCCATTTGTGCCTTTAAAGCCTGTGTTCTGCCCAGGTTTATCAGCCAGGACACAGCCATAGGCTCATCCATTCAGGTCCCAGACCAGATCTGGATTTTCTGTCAGCAGTCTTACATATATTCTAGTACATATATTTTACTGCAGGAACTGACTGCTCACATACCCTGCTGACTGTAGTTAGTGTGCTGCAGCTACAGCAAACACAAAGCTGTCTCATCTCCATTGCTCAGTTAAGTTCCCCGAGTTATCAATAATTATATACAAGCCCATAGAACACATAACTTGAGAAATCTCCTTTCTGTATCCTTCAACACAATCCTCACTCCTTTTAAAGAAAAATTTAGGGATTAAAACAAGGGAAAAAAAAGCCCATTATTTGAGACTTCACTGAGTGAAGTCATATGAAGATTTAAAGCAAAGAGTTTATAAGTCACCCAAAACTCTTGCTGATATATTGTAGAGTTCCCGAATGCAACAAGAAATTCTAGATTATGGATTGTTGAGGTCAAAATGAATACTATTCCTATAGACATGTTTTTTAGATGTATGCATAGGTACATTTAGAGCAAACCTTGGGCTACGTTTAAATAAAAAAGACATTTTAAGATCTTCAGCAGCTGTTATGGTTAGATAGTTTTTCTGATCTATTGCTGCATTTAGACCAAGATAGTTTATTACTCTCCATCTCTCACTGACGTTGGCATATTGGGAAATTTTTTTCCATCTTCCTTAAGCATCAGCTTAAATGATACAAGTGTTGAAATGAAGAGCTGAGATTTTTCTGATAATACAACTTCTTGAGACTGCACAATGTTGGTATTAATAACGGTACAATGAAATGACACAACACACTGTTCATTGTATAGTATAATGTGGTGTTCTTGTCAAATTACTTGGAAAGGTATAGAAGCTACAAGCTTTTCACTTATCTATTCTACACTGGAGTAGAATCTGATCTAGCAGAATATGACCAAAATAATAGTGTTACAGTTTATTTTGAAAGGGCATAGTCAGGGTGAAACTAAAAATATATATTCTCTTAAATATGTAAGATCATTCAGCAACTCAGATCAAACAAAAATTGAAAAGTGTAAAAAGCTGTCACTTAAAAATATGACTTATGCATACATTACATGAGCTTAGACAAGCAAGTTTTTGTATGCTACAAAGAGTTTGTATTCTATAGAGCTAATTCTCACTGTATGTTAATTTTAATGTGACTTCTTTCTAGTGGAAGTAATCTTGAACTTTTGGAACTGCTGCGCTTTATAATTGTATTTAAAAAATCCCCAAACACACTAATTCAACCTGAAGTGTAAGATGATGATTCCTGTCTTTCTGGATTTAGGTTTTAAATGCAGGAGAACGAAGGAGGAAAGGGGCTTAAAATACGTACTTGTTAGAAGGACGTGTCACCTTGGAGGAGAGGACACATAAATGATTGCAAGTTCTTATCTAGTGCTGGATCTGTTGGGCCATTACAAGGACACAATCACTGACACTGAGACAAGTTCATACGTGCAGCCATGCACACACAGTAGAAGTAAACTCTAATTGTAAAACTAGTCACGAACCCATGCTTCTTTACTTCAATTTCTGTAGTAGTTCCCAATAGAAGTTATTCACTCTAATTCTTCCATAAAGAAAAAATTTTGCTGGTAATTCTAGGAAATGGTTAATAGAATGCACTATCGTTGTTTTAAAAATGCAGAAATTGTTGACCCTAAGACTAAGGGAAACATTGCAACAATGAACACAGGGATGGATAAGAGAAAGGAAGTAGTTTATATTTTTATTCCTATATAAAATATTTTACATAATAAGATTTTGGAATTCATGAAGCTTTTCAGTATTAGTTAATCCCAACTTTAGATTGCTAAATTAATAATCAATTATTATTAAACTAACAATGACTTTTTTAGTTCCTAACATGTGCACCATGGTTTCACTTTTGCCCCGAATGAGAACTTTTCTGGGAATCTCATCCAAATCCAAACCTAACAGCTTTAGAACTGATGTGAAATTGTAACCTCAGTTACTTGGGAACAAAACAGTACTTACAGTAGAGACGCTATGAAAAGAAGCTGAATTTTTCCCTTTTGAATTTTGCACTCCTTCATTGCCTTGAAAATTGTCAACCTACAGTTAGAAAAGTAATGACAAAAAGAAAGGGGGTGGCTTGGCTCTATAGGAGCAAAATAATGATTCGGTAATGATGACTCGAGTCACCAGAAATCATTTCCATACAGCTTGGGGGAACTGAGGTGATTTTTTTTTAAGTTTTCTACAATAAATTGAAAGCAAGAACAGAGAAAATGTCAATAATCAGTAATCTTTCTAAAAAATTTGATGATAACATACAATAATGCATTATGCGCAGACCAATTGGGTCAGATCTACATAGCAACACAGCTGATGCTGGGGACCCAAATCTTAAACAGCTGGGGTCTAGAGTTGATCTTTCAGACTAATTGGAGTCTGATCCCAGGATCTTGGTGTCCCTCGGCAGCCAAAGTGCATTAGGTGCACCTTCCTGTCCAGATTAAGCTGAAAGATAGCCTGATCATGCATCTTGAGCATTCTGTGACAGGCAAATCAAAGCACTTGCAAGCAGGTGACAGCTGGGATTTATAGAGTCACCACAGGACAGCACCTATGGGGTGTGCAGGACGGTTATAGAAGCCTCAGTTTTGAAGGGATGGCTAAAGATGTTTAAATCGGAAGTAATATTGGTCTAAATGAGAGAGGATGGGGGAGAAAAGAAGGTAGAATTAAACCAAAAATAAATATATATAAATAAATCAAATAGCCTTGGATAAGGATTAGAATTTCTGAAACAGAATTAAACTGGTTGCACCAATTGATGCAGTTTGTTTTCAGATTGCTGGACAACATTGATATAGTAACTGCCGATAAATGTACAAAAATTCAAAGCAATAACCCACCCCACAGCAGTAAAATTTACTGAATTGTGTGCCTATATGAATGGATGCAGCCAGACAAAAGAATTTCTTCATTCCTCTTTGATTAACTTCACTAACCAATATCAGTCCTTTTACCTTGTAATACAACTGAATGTTTTTAATTCTTTCTAAAGCAAATAGTCTGCCTTTTGTTGGACTACTAAGAACAAAACACTGCAGAGTGCACTCCACTCCACTCATATTGAACAGATGCCTGTCAATAAATTCTCTCCAGAAATGCTTCCTCTGTATTCCATAAGCAATTATTTCAGGTTTTTTTGTTCCCGAGTTTAGCCCTCGGGGGTAGGGCAACTGAAATTTAGGTACCCTCTATTGCCTTTCACTTACCTCAGCATTAATAGTTAGTTGAGGTGCCAAACAATAGAAATAATTAAAGATACCCCAACCGTGTATACAACACAGTCCATCAGGAACAGTATCATGATGCAGTCCTGGTCCTTTCCTTGTTTGCAGGCAGAATTGCTGGTTTAAAACAAAATGTAGCTACAGACACATTGCTAAAGATGATCTTGTTGTCTTCTGTCTCTGAGGCCATCACCACCCTAACCCGAGCTGCTTGCTGAGAGCAAGTGCAACAGAAACTTTCGTTTGGATTTAAGGATAGCATAAGGACAATAACTAGCTGCAGACACTGCTGTGTGGAAAGTAAAGTATTTCCATGAGTGTCATGGTTTAACCCCAACTGACAATTGAGCATCACACAGCTGTTCAATCGTCCCCACTGTGTCAGGATGGGGAAGAGAATCAGAAGAGTAAAAGCAAGAGAACTCATTGGTTGAAACAAAATCCAGTTTAACAGGGAAAGCAAAAGCCACTCACACAAGCAAAGCAAAACAAGGAAGTCACCACTGCCAGGTATTCAACTAACTCCAGGAGAGCAAGGCTCCATCACACGTAGCAGTGACTTGGGAAGACAAATGCCTTCACTCTCCTCCTTCTTTCCCCAACTTTATATGCTGAGTGTGACAGCATACGGTGTGGAATATCCCTTTTGGATATTTGGGGTCAGCTGTCCCAGCTGTGTCTCCTCCCAACTCCTTGTGTGCCCCCAGCCCACTCTATTGTGGGGTGGTGTGAGGGGCAGAAAAGGTCTTGACTTTGTGCAAACACTGCTCAGTGACAACAACAACATCCCTGTGATATCAAAGCTGTTTTCAGCACAAATCCAGACCCCAGGCCCATAACCGGGTACTATGAAGTAAATAAACTCTACCCCACCCAAAACCATCACAATAAATTGCTCAGAAGACCTTATCTGTGGTATCTGTATGTACCTATAGGTCTCTGTCTCGGCATATATTAAATGCTTTCCTTATATAGATATATACAACATATTTTCTAAATATTACCAGAAATGAAAGGCATCACAGCTGAACTAATTAGGTTTCCAGAAGAATTTAATTATACTCCTGGGCTCAGCATCACCACAATTTAAGTGTAATTGGTAGAGTGGTAGAAAAAAAAGAGGAAAGAAAAAAATTAAGGCAGCTTACTAAGTACGCACAATATATTAATACAGTTTTTATTAAGGACATAACTCCTTACGAAAACAATCCTACATTAGCAGATACATGAGCAAAGCATGATGGAATGCTGCTGATAGAAATCTAAAAGAAAATCAAAATCTGTTTATAAATAGCTATTATTTTTGCTTTCTAGACTGCTTAATTCTTATTCATCTAGTAACTCATTAATTTCAAATGAAGTTACAATAGAGAAAAATGATATGATTTCAAGTAAATCCTGAAAATAATTGTTATTTTCTGAGAAGATTTTTTTTTTAAAGGGAATTTTTGCATACATTTTTCCAGATTCTGAGAGGCTCCTAACTGAGTGATTTCTGATTTCTAATACGAGAGAAGAATTAAGCCAAGAAGGATAAAACTCAGAGGCCTTGAACAGGACTGGCTAAAGCCTAGGAGGAGGAATATAAAGAGGAAGTATTTAGTAAGTGAAATGCTTCTTTTGCTTAAAGGTAGAAAAGCTCTGAAATCTCCTGACAGTTCATCCTTGTTTAGTTGAAACTACCTCTATATAAGACAGAATATACATTCAGTATTCATTTAGCTTGTCCATTTTGTTATTTCCATACCACCCAAAATATATATGTTAAGATATAAAAACCAGTATGTAAAGTATTTATATCTAGACCTCCTTATGCTTTATCCCTTGCACTGACTAGGGCTGAGCTCCATCTCTGGGAATGGTGCCAGGGAAGGGGCTGACAGACCCAAGCAGTCCCTGAGCAATACTGAGGAGCTATGGGACCACTTTCACCCCTTCCCTGGGAGCAGGGTGAAGGCAGTGATGGGAAGAAGTAATAATAAATCTAAGGAGACAAAAATTTCTGGAGGAAGAAAACATCAACATCATGTTCTCCTGATGTTGTCACCTTGAGAATCATCCTTGTCGTCTTAGTAAGAACCTCAAGATGCCACATGGAGAGCTCATTTTAACTTTACTCTCCTTGATTTTGCCCAGAGAAGACTATGATATCACCTTTAGAACCCAGGTAAACATTAGAAGAGTGATAAAAACATCAGAATAAAGGAGGAGGTACTAGCTATTTTTTTATAAAATGTTTTTTAACATAACATTGATGAGGTTTTTACATACTCATTCAGTTTGGACTATTCAAGTTGGTTTTCCTGTTGTGCATATCTCAGTTCAGTGTAATTAGAATTCTAAAAATTAAAAAAAAATCCTTTTATAGTTATAAATGTAAGTTTTTCTTTCTTACACAGGGAAAACTGCAAGATTTAATGATGCCAATGTCCTTACATGAAATGAGGCTCTATGTGCAGAGCTCCAGTGAAAGCTCTGAGGGCTGCCTACAGCTCTGAAACTTTTGGAAGGATAGATGCTCTTTCCCTGTGAACAGGTTCACTTTGGCCCATTAAAAGAGGTGTGAGAAATATAGTCAGAAAAATGAAAATCAAAGCGGCGTTCCATCTACAATTACCAACCCAGGGCTTTGATGCTGAAGAAATGAGGTAAGTGTTACCACAAATCAAAGGTACTTCATTAGTTCCTGCTCTTTATGAGGTTGCTGATGTAAATTTTACAATAGAGTTTTAAACATCATTAACTTTGTGACCTTACCATTAATGTGTTGATACAAAATTCAGGTTGCATTAGTGAGATGAGAAGCTTCCATTGTGGAATTATATCATCTTCTCTCCCCCTTCCCCCCAAAGTCATAATAAAAGAACACACAACAGCAAATAGGGTTCATGAAAAACCAAGTTTACCTCTGATTTATACCACACTTTAAATTTTTCCTTTATGCTGTAAAAATGCATTTGATGCAAATTGGTTCAGGCTAGTGTTTCTGAAACACAACAGTGCATCTAAAGAGGAGGTATTGCGGCAGTGGGAAATTACCTTTCATTTATGAGTGTAAACTCTTAAGCATACAGATACTATATTCAAGTGTTTCAAAGGAAATCATGTGGTAGCAGTGTGCATTTTTAATCGCAATATTCTGGTAGAAGAAGTAATTTTGAAACTCAAATGTCCTACCAACAATGCTGCAAGGAAAAAATAATTATAAGAATTACTTTAATAATGATAAACACGCACCTGTTATTTTATACTAGCAGCCAGCCACAGTTTCATTAAAACAAAAGAGAAGTAGCACCAGTAGAGAAAGAGATGAAAGTAAAGGTGGTGTGTTGATGGCTTGAGGCTTGGTGATCTGTTTATAAGGTTACAGATCTTTAGTTTATCATGGAAGGCAATGAGTAATTTGGCCAAGGCATGGAGGATTTCAGCACATCATGTACAACTGCTCATGTGCTTTGAATGTGTCAAACAAGTGTTGTTCCTTGGTAATTTTGGATCAGATGTTATATTCTGGATGATTATTTTCCAATATTTTCAAAATTTATTCCAGCTTCAGTACAGCACTTTTCTATTAAGAAATCAATAGTACAAAGTTGGCAAATCAAAACCTCTTGTGCACCTTGACATGGGATTTGGAAAGGTTAGAAAAGTAGTAATCAAAAGAGTAGAAGTATATAAACACAGAATGTGATGTCTGCCCTTGTTACTTCAATATGTGAATTGAGAAGGAAGACATAGGTCATGTTCAGGCAAAGCAGTTTATGTTCTGATCTGTTAAATTTGTTTCGGCAAGGTAGAGAACAATAAGAAATTGTATTAAAAAGAAGAGAGAGACAACCTCATACAAGTAGAAGCTGTTTTCATTTTGTAAGAATAAGACACATAATCACAGTTTTGTCTTCACCTTACCATTATACTATTTTCTCCTAATTAATTTTAGCATATCTTCAGTCTTTAAAATAATTTAAAAAGTGGCTCTAGTATATCATTTTCATAATAAAACAAAGATTTTAAATGCTATCGTGGTTAAGTACTACAACCAGTGCTGATGCAAATGGTAAAGAAGTCGCTGCAGAGCCCAATAATATGTCAGAGTGCACTACAGAAGATGGGAGATTCATCTACTCGGTAGCTGTGATATACTTTGGTAGGCTGCGGTCTTTCCACTCCCACGTGACTACTCTTTCATAAGAAACCATTTCCTGAATTAAAAATTTCTCTAGCTCAAGGAAGGATGGCTGTCTATATTACCAGAGAATAAATGCAATCACAGTGTTCATATCAAAGTCTACTAGAGTGCTCTTCTAACCCTTCTTTTAAAAAACTTCTTTCAATGAATATTAACTAAAGTTAATGATATGATCCTTAATATGATGGAAACAGCTAGAAATCACATTAGTATAATTTCAATTTTATATAGTAAAGGATAAAAAAGGATGAGGATCACTATAGAATAAAATGCTGTTCTCCAAGGCCCGACGTTAAATGTTTACAACCCTAACATTTCTCCACAAACCACTTTGTGAAAACCCACAAAACACTCTGTTCAAGGAAAACCCAACTCTGAGAAATTGTTTGATTAACTGGTGTTAATTCCTTCCTATGGAAGGAATTGTGTTGTACATTACCCATGGATCTAATCAAAACATAAAGTGACAACTCTACAGCCACGGACTCAGGACACAAGTAAGATCTTGTGTCTTCAGTTCTCACACGTGGTACTTGATTTGCTAATCTGAAACCAACCCCTTAAGTTTTTAACCAGGCACTTGGCTCTTTGCAGCGGGGCCCCACCCAGGCCTGGGATTTTCCTTCTGACTGAGCCAAGCTATTTTCTCCACCCCACTTCTCTGACACCTGACATCTTACCATGGGAAAGTTTCCATGGCAGCCAGCACAGGGCAAAATTGAGCCTTGCCATTATATTTGATGGGTTTTTTCTTTAGAGCTTCGATCCAGACTGCAATGTCATTTGTCAGGAAACTAACCAAGAGATCAAAACCAGTTTTGGGCATTTGGAATATATTTGTGCTTTAGCCATCCTCCTCAATCAAAAGGACAAGATTTAGAAAAGTCCAAACAAATAACAAACAAAACAAAAAACATCTACATTCAAGCTGCTTAAAATCTTACACATTCAAGAAACTAAGGACTGCCCATCAGAACAGAAATGAGAACACAGAAAAGCTGAAGGTGTTAGACATCCACAAAAAAGCATTTCTGGTTTAAGCTCAGTACCTCTATCTGTTGAGAACATTTACTGTAAGGCCTCTTTTTAAACTAGAGGTGTGAGGTTACTTATCAAACATGGAAGAGTTTGAAAACATTTCAACTATCTGATGGAATGAACCAGTGTTACATATTATTCTAATTACCCAGAAATCACAATTCCGAGCTGCAATAATATTACATGGTCAGCTCAATTAAATTACTTAGGTATTATAAGCAAATATACTGAGCTGTTTATTAGATTAGGTTTTAAAGACTATATCATTAGGGAAACGAGATTTTTTATTAGCTAATAATACAAACATAAATGATATCTCACAAAGAATATGTTAAGTTGTTTTAACTGAATTTACCACATTTTTGTTCTACTGATTGAATTGTCTTGATTCTAGATACTTACCAATGTGATTACCCATCTTGATACCCAGCAAACTTTTTTGTTGTTTTTAGATTCAACCAAGAAGGAATACACCTAAGGCACAAATAAGATTAAAATTAGAAAAGCAATATATCACTAAGATTTATTTCCTAATGAAAAAAACAACCCAAATCCCAAGTAGGCAAATGAATGAAACAACTGAACACATCACTGAATTAAGCAGTTCTTTCCTTACTTCTTTTTGTGGTTGTTTGTTCACAGAAATGTGTACTTTCAGATTAATGCCATGTAACCGAAAGTATATTAAAAAAACCAAAACAAACCCATTAAAGGTCTGTTACAAAGCACATTGTACTTTTGGAATGTGTAAAAAGCCCTGACAAAATAGCTGTAGAGTAAGTCAGGCATTTAGTCTTCCAGAAATTAAGTATTTTATATTACAATGGAGTTAGAACAACAGAATATTAAACCCATCCTTTTTCTGAGTTTGTATTCAATTCTTCAGTGCAGAGCCATAGAGCACACATGATAACATTTTTATAGTTCTGGAAACCACTGAGTGGAAATTAGAAGTAAAATAAATTACAGTATTTCTTCTGTGATCTTTTCAGTTTGACATTTAGAAAATGTGATGCATATATGCAAGACAAATCTGAAACAGGAATGCCACGTGAACGGTGCCAAGCCATCCTTCAGTTCAACTGTAATCATTTATTTCCTATCTCAGTCTTTGTTAAAAAGTTATCATGACCAGACATTGTTAATATCAGATTAGAAACAACATCAAAAGAAAATATATATATTGCTTTTCAATTAGGAAAAGGTACTCTGATTGTATAGGGACACTGATTAATGTTCAACCAGCTGAACATGAGGCAGTGTGTGCCCAAGTGGCCAAGAAGGCCAGCGGCATCCTGGCCTGAATCAGAAATAGTGTGGCCAGCAGGATCAGGGCAGTGACTGTCCGCCTGTGCTGCGCACTGGTGAGGCTGCACCTCAAATCCTGTGTCCAGTTCTGGGCCCCTCACTGCAAGAAAGATACTGAGGGGCTGGAGCATGTTGAGAGAAGGACAACAGAGTTGGGGAAGGGTCTGGAGCACAGGTTCTCTGAGGAGCAGCTGAGGGAGCTGGGGGTGCTTATCCTGAAGAAAAGGAGGTTCAGGGGGATCTTATCACTCTCTACAGCTCCGCTGAAACGAGACTGTAGGCAGGTGGGGGTTGACCTCTTCCAGGCAACCAGCAATAGGACAAGACAACATGGCCTCAAGCTGTGCCAGGGGAGATTCAGGCTGGACATCGGGAAGAACCCATGGAAAGTGTTGTTAACCTTTGGAATGGACTGCCCAGGGAGGTGGTGGAGTAACCATCCCTGGTGGTGTTCAAGAAATGACTGGACATGGCACCCAGTGCCACGGTCTAGTCAACAAGGTGGTGATCAGTCAATGGTTGGATTGATCTTGGATGTCTTTTCCAACCTAGATGGTTCTGTAATCACATGTGGCTGATGACACTAGTCTGAGTTGCAGAAGTGCCAGCTTGCCAAGTGAGACTTCCAGTCTACACACTTCACAAATGCCTAAAGATTTGTCCACACTGAGTTATTTAACAAAATTAGAGCAAGTCTGCTATGGTTGCTGAGACAATGAATTTAACTATGAATCTTAAAAAAAAAGAAAAAAATGTCAAGTCAGAACCATTTATATCTAGTTTACTTCTGTGTAAGAATATTGTACTTTATCATGTGGCCATCTGTGCTTGCATTTCTGTGTCCTTACCTGGTTCACTTGATAATTCTAATACAGTTAAACCTGTGCTCTTTTCAGACTCATTCCCACTTCCCTTTACAGAAGGAATAGTAATGTTTCCCTGCCCCGTGAGGGTACTATAAAATACATACCTTAAAAACACAGTAGATACCACCATAGAGTCAGGTTAGACAGAAAAGTGAATTTTAAAGAAACCATCCTCTCTGTACATGAAATAAATATAGTTTTTGTACTTTTTCATGTTTTATTAAATTCTATAAAAGCAGACCACCTGGAATACTGTTCACTTAATATTACTGACAATTAATTGGGAATAATTTTTTTAAAAAACGTACACACTATGAAATCACTTTGAGATGTCTTAGGAAGCTTTCATGCTATAACTTGGCAAGTCATATTGAAAATGAGTAAGACTCTAGACATGCAAATTTAACAAGCATAAACCAATAAGATTCAAAATCAGTTTGTTTTTTTTTGTTTGTTTTTTTTTTGTATTTTGAGTTTATGGGGACAAGGAGAGTAGCCACAGACCTATTAAAAGCAGTAAATGTCAGACTGTGGAAGGTCTGTCCGTGGAACCCTGAGGGCTCTTTACAACTTATGAGTGGGATAACAGAGCTTATTTTACTCATGTGTAAGTGCCCAACATGCCAATTCTAAAAACTTACTGAGTCACTGAGAGGAGGAATAGCAAACACTTGTGAAAGAAATTTGACCAGAGGCAGAGAGTCTAGACAACCTCTTTTATTAAACACTATTATTCAGTAGCACTTCAAGGCCAAAAACCAGCATGAACTCCTTTCTGTCATATACTTTATGAACATAAAAAAAATTTCTGTCTAAAAGACTCAAGAAAATGGTTGAGGTCTTCCTTTGGTTTGCAAAGGAAAAACAAAACAGCAGCAACTCAAGATCACCTTTAGGAATTACTACTTAAAATAGAGTTCTGTAGCACTTTTCTATGAGCATTATCATATTTTGAAATGTATCAATTATTGCTATGTGTGGCTCTCCTCTTTTCCTATGACAATAGCTGAGAAAGCTCTGAGTAATTCAGATAGAAGATGCCACAGAGTCAAAGCAAGTGAATACAAGTCACTCCAGATCTACTGCTACGCAGTGACTCTATTATTTCTCATGTTTTATAATGTGGAACTGAGAGTCCCTGAAAAACTGCTTTTGATGAGCTTAGTACATACTTAAGAAGCAGTGAATAAAGAACACCTGGTACTAGTTCCACTGATGTTGCAGCTATAAATGCTGATGGCATCACCTGTAACATTTCCAGTCTTGCCATGGGCCTGTTCAGGCTAACAAAGGCTTTTGCCTTAGTATGAGCTCAGACAGACTATCATCACCAGACTTTATGTTGACAGCTGCAGCTGTGGAGAATCTTTTGCTCATATATAATTTCTATAATACAGAAGCCCTCCATAAGCACACTGTTAGGTTGTTATATGAAAAACAGAGAACTAGCATGAACCAGGAACCGTGCAGAGCACTAATAGTTTAAAAATCAGCAGCCCACTGAAACAGCCAGAGAGAGACAGACACACATAGACACACAGCTGAACCACCCACCAAAATCCCTCACCCACATTAGCGTCCTGTGATGCTTCTCCCTCATTAATGAGGAACATGAGCATTTGCAAAAAAAACACTGGCAGGAAGGCAGTCAGGGCTTCCAGCTGAACTTGCACATCACACTGAGTGAATGTGCTCTGGACCAGAAAGACAAACACTCACACAGCCAATTAGAAATAGGAGGCTTATGGAGAAATTGCTGCCTCTGCTAACCAACTCTCAGTTCAGTGTAGCACGTATCATAAGAGCAGACATAGACGCATATTTGGAATGCTTGCAGCAAGCCAGCAATGAGCTCCAGATCAAACAAGAAAAAAAACCCCCACCCTCTTACCACGTGCATCAACCCTACAACTTCAGCCACTTGGGAATAAAAAGGGGAGGGGATGGGGGGATGTTGGGTTGGGAATTCTTTCATCAGTGAAAGAACAGGAATTATGGTGGTTAAGCACAACTTTACTCTCAAAGAAAAGTGTGATTTTTTCCTATGTAGCAGCCCTAAGAGTTGAGATAATATTTCTCCTTAGCAAAATGAGTCTTCTTTCTCTACTACTTTAACACTAACTACTATTTTACATGAACCATATATCTCTGCTAAATTACTCACAACTGAAGTAGTTGGCAGATCCCACCAAATCCAAGGCACTGGAATAAAACCTGGAGAAAAATAATGGGTTTACTTTGCAGTGTTTGAGAAGTAAGAAATCCCGTGTAGTGGGAAAACCTACCATCATATGACTAACTAATATCACCAGCCTCTGAAACAGCTGCTGAAGAATCATATAGAAAGAGGGATATATTTAAGAGAAGGTACAGTTTCAGTCCATCAGAGCAACAATCCTTGTACACTCTTGAGGAAAGGTACAGGACAGATTATGTCTCTTTTTCTTGCTGGAATCTCAGCTGGGCATTTCTTGACAGATTAATCATATCCTGCTAGGTACTGGAAAAAAAAGACAATTTTGGGAGAGGAAAAATCTGAGTGGGAAATATTATCTTTAAGAGGATAGGGAAAAAAAACCTCTAGCAAAAGTTAAATACCTTTTCCAAGAATGCAAACAGCTGGTACTCTGGAACAAGAGACCCGGGGCAGAGGGGAAGCAGTGCACTCTGTGACATACCACAAAGAAGTACTTTCACCTACTTGAAAGACTACTTCAACCACCACAGAATGACCCTATTGGACAACCTCCATGAGTACTCTCAAAACAAGAAAATCGTAGCATAATTGTTCTGCTGAGTTACTAAAGCTATCCTTATTTATTATTAGAATTAAAAAAAAAGGAGAAAAAAAAAGAAAAACTGATAAAGAGGTTGGGAAAAATAAAAGTGCCCAAGCCTGTGCATTCTAACACATTTTAGTGAATGATTCAATACTACTGCTTGCAATGGGCATTCAGTCACTCACTGATCAATATCAAACAGTTGTCAGAGTCTTTCAATCAAACATTTAAAGAGCTTGAGGGAAAAAAAAAGTGTGAGCTTTTAGAGACAAATGATGCTAATATCACTATGGCAACCAAAGTCATCTTTCACATGTGACACTGAGGGTTGTTGCTGACTTCCCCATGAAGGCTATTGCCACTGTATTAGATCCCAGGTTATGTCTGTATTTGCTAAAGGACAGTCAGATGCACCAGAAGGGTGCACCTACATAGAATGACAACAGTGAGCAATAACTACTTACATTAACCCAGTGACAGGTCATTTCTTAGTTGGAAGTGTTAACAAGAAGTCAGTAATTCTACACTAAATAATGCTACCCAGTAACATTAACCAAATCAACGACAATGCAGCATATCTGACAGCAGCAAAACTTTAAATACAAGGAGCAGGAAGAAAAAAAAAAAAAAAAAAAGGAAAACTTCTTTCCAGCCTCACTGTTTATGGTGAAGGTATTTATTACAGGTATTATGAAGACCACCTTTTGCTTTCTGTAAATTTTCCCTATAAAAAAATAACAAGAACCAAATACTCCTTGAAGTACACTGTCTGTCACCACATACCTTGAAACAGCAAGGACAATTCTCTTCCTCTAAAACTATTTTTTACCTGCAGTGTAATGAAATGGCTTACAGAGAAAGAATAGTACCCAGGCAGGTCTCAAATGGAAGCAGTAATGAGTATCCACTTGCAACAGAGTCCGTTTGGCTTCTGACTCTTGGCAGCCTGAAGTTTTAAGTATAAGAAGGTATCATTACACTAAGGTATTTCCTGGAACATGAGTTAGGGAGAAATGTGTCAACTATGTCAACATGTCTCTTGATATACTGGAACCTCTAATTAAATTTCTTTCTCTGTGTAAATTGAACAAGCCAGAGTCATACCATGGAGAGACACATAGAATTTATTCATTTAAAGTTATTTGGGTAGGCACATTTGGTGCATCTAAAATACATATCTACTAAGACACTGGAAGCTATCAATTTTGAGGCAGCATTTATTACAGCGCCTGGGTGCCTCAAAGAGAGCCAAGTGGCTGATTTTCAAGAAAATATCTACATTTAAATTATTCGTAGTCCAAGCTGTGATACCACTAACATTATATAACCTGCTGGTAGTTTTGAGCCATAAGAACTACCTGCTTCCATGTATTATACAAGACAGACACCATGTTAGGTGAAATAAGCTATCACTTGTAACTTGTACATACCCCAAATCTAAGTATTCAGTGCTTCCCCAAGCTATTCCCTCCCACTTCCTCCTAAACGGCAAAAGCAAATCCTCTTGGTTCATTTGTCAGATTGAAAAAAAAAAAGGTTTAAAACCCAGGCTTCTCAGAGGCTAAATTATCACATGCTGTTGCATTAATTAAGGGACAGTCCTCAAATGCATCTCCAGCTCTGGGTGACTTGGAAGCACAAAAGGCCCTTCAGGCAGCTCTTTCAACAGTTATCTCACTTTCTCACCATGCCAGTGTATCCTCTATCTCATAAATGCTCCTTTTCCTCCCTGTAGTGGATTTAAAACTTATCTCTGTTGAACAATGGTATAAGATTGCTTAAATAGCCAAGCATGTCTCCTCACTCCGCTCTCATTGCCAGAAAGAGGGAAAAATATTTGTTGCTATGGATTTAGATGGGATGGGTAGTGAATTATCTGGTCATCATTTACTATCCCACAAAATGAATGTAAAGTTTGGTGTCTGAAGTAAACAGAAAAAAGTGCAAGTGCATAATATAGCTGACACTGTGGAGGTTTTAGAGGTGGAGAGAGAAAAGACAGTGCAAGATCAGCATGCAGTGCCAGTAACCAAGACAGAAAAGAGAATATTTTGCTTTATACTCCCATTGTTATCAAGTGTTCAGTCAGAATCTCAAAAACATCCCTATTTTCCCTAACATTTGTATAATGTGGAAAAAATCATGTTTCCTCTGTACTTACCTTCAAAAATAACCAATCAACCTTTTTTCTCACTATTAAAAAATTTTAAAATGAAACTAAGGAATCTGAGCTACTTCTTAAAAATAATTTATTTATTTTTCGCAGTATTTTCATCTTCATAACATTTAATGGCTACATCATCACTGGGCAAGAGGACTTGTCACTTATGAATGTCTTCACTCAGAAGAATGGAGTCCTTCTTTATTTTAGCTTTCTCTTTTCCTCAGGTCTAAACAGAGAAAGTTTCTTTGTGTATTTTGGGGAAATATTATTTTCTAAGCTTAGAAATTGTACAGTACACCGTTAAAGAAAAAAAGACCCCTCTCAGCTTCATGAAAGATCTGGTTTATAAAACAAAATATGGAGCTGTAAGACCTGAATGTTTTTTTCTCAGTCATTTTAATATAAAAAGAGTTTCAAATCACATTCAGTCTAAGATAAAACAAGCCTTTGCATACCACAGGTATTTCGGGACAGACATGTAAAGAAGCCTACTGATATTGGTACTTTCCTCTTTCCTTCTTTGCTTTCACAACAGAAAAAAAATATAGTATCATTTCCTAACTTAGATACCATCACAAAGGTAATCCCATTCTTTTCAATGATAACCAAAGTGTTTGACAACTTATAGGGTGAGATTCCTTACCTCCTTTTGCACTCTTCACTTTATAGTGATGCTGACTATGGAAAAGAAATAGACAGAGACTTAATTCCATCAAATTGGATATAAACACCTAATCTGAAACTCTCCTCACTACAACTCCTGGGTAATAGAGTCAGTATTAATCACCACCACCACTACCAGTAAAGCATAGCTCTAATTCAAAACACTTTGCCTGTAAGAGCAAACAGCTAAAAAACTAGGTTTTTTGTACATGTAAGGATAATCTCAAAGTCACCTAGTGTTGGACATCCCCCATACCTGCATACTCCTTACACTTCAGTATCTCTCCAGTTACAATATAAGACAAAGCAGCAAAAGACACAGCAGGCACAATCTTATCTGTCTCCTAAGGCAGAGTCTTATTAGCACACTAGGACTACTTAACCCTCAGTTCCCGTGCTCAGGGAGACACTCTCAGCTGCAGTTACATTCAGGGTAGGCTAACGAGCAGAATCTGCCAAAGCTGTCAGTGTGAATCAATTAACATCTGCCTCTGGATTTGCAGCACCTGCTAACAGGCTGGATTACTGGAGAGAGCCAGCTATGCTCTCCCAGGGTACTCAGAAGTGTCAGGGTACATTACAGTTTTAAAGCTAGTTTCAGCAGTAGGTGCAGGTGGGGAAGTGGGTTGTGTATCCCCTCTTGGCAAGTGTGTGGGAATGTGCATTATTTTCTATAATAAAGCGCTGTGCCAAAAGAAAAAAAGAGCTAATTAATGTGCTTCTCTTTTCATCCAACAGCCAGATAACTGGCAGTATTGCTCTCACCTCTCTGTCAGTAAGCTTTTGGATGCTCTGTGCAGGCTGAACTGTCTTCTGAGGCTTTACAAAGCCAGTCAGAGGCAGTGGACTTCCTCTGGTTTTGCAAATCTGTATATATGTTTGCACAAGTGCCAAAAGTATGAGAGTTTATGATATGAGATGGTATCATAAAACAGACTGTTTTGCCAGACTTGTTATCAGTTGGAGCAGGAAGAAATTGGCATGTACACAATGGATTAAGCATATCAGGCATGCTGTAGATTATCATGAAGATTAAGTGATCTTTTAAGTTAACCCTGCACAAGTAGAGGACACAGCATTATTTATTTCTGAGCTTGTTACATCTCCTTTCTGATAAGCACAGCCCTAGATCATTTGACAGATACATGCAAAATATTATTTGATGTAGTTTCCTTCCTTACTAATTCACTCTTAAAAATGATTGTGACTGTACAGTTTTCCCTTCTTCAAAATTTCCCTTTATTTTCAAGTTTTCTTTTCTTTTTTTCCCCTCTCTTTTATGTCCAGTTTTCATGTGGCTGGTGTGCTGATGTAAGACTGCTGATCAGTCTGGGATAATTCTATCAAGCTTTTCTGTTACCTGTCACTGAAGTCTGATCACCTGCTGCTCTGGGCAAGTTTTGTATTTCCCCATACCCCAAAACTCAGACACACACTGAAACCACATCTGATGTATTAGTTGTAAATTCTGCAAGAGGAATCCAGGCAACATTTTTAGTAAGATCACTACTGATACGTAATGAAAGTGAAAATGGCTTAAGATTACTGGGTATATAATGCAAGGTCAAATGCTCATGAAAATTGATTGGAGATATAGAAGTTTCTTTCTGATTTCTTATGATCTTTCATTGGTAATATCATCAGGAGTCATAAGTCATTCTGCATTGATGCCCTCGGACAGGTATATCCATCAGACAAATACTAAACATCCTCATGGCATTATATATGTATTTCTGTGTGTGTGAAATGTGAGAGTGATGAGAACAAACAAAATGAATTCTATGTGTCTAAGAGCTTCATTTCTAGCTCATGCTCAGTTAGTGTTCTTTTTGAATTATACAGTCATGTCTGTAGTTTTCCTATCTCTGAAACTTATCTCTCCAAAGAAGGCCCATTAAATTCAGAAGAATAAAAATGGCTGAAAGTCATTAAATCAGCCATGGTATGTGTCTCTTTAGCATTAAATTTATTATTTATTGGAAAGGAAAAAAATAAACTCAGTTAGTTGTGCTTCTTTGTCCAGATGTGTGTTTGTTAAATGTTTTAATGAGATATCACACCTTTGAAGGAAGGACAATGGCTATAAGTCACAAGGCTTTTCAAAGGCAAGGTGAACATACCAGCTTCCACCTTTAGTGACTCTCCATATCAGCATGAAAGCCTTGATGCAGTTTCCTCAGCTGTGGGAGTTACAGTTTTGCTGCCATGTGTACAGGTGACACAGTGCCTTTTACTGCAAACCATGAAGTGTCCTATCAACTATACAGAAATCAAACAGGTGCTTGCGCTCGACATTGCAGCAAGGGCCAGCTGCTGCCTAGCCCTTGCCTGGAAACCCAGCATGTGAAGAAATTGAAGTCCTGTGCCCATGACTGTGAGAGCAACGGGAATACTCTGCCTCTGCACTCATTTGACTTTCTCCTGTAGCTGTTTGTAGGGTTTGTCTTTCATCTCCTGGAGCCGGCAACCTATGCTGCACGAGGGCATGCAACAGTATGTGTGTGTACTGTGCCTTCTGAGACACATTATCATGATTTTCTTAATGATTGTGGCTTTCTGTAATCCGAAAGGAAAGGAATGATGTGAATATATAATATGGTTGCCTTTTGTCTAAGAGATCTAGGTGTTTTATTCATTTGAGCAACTTGGTCTAGTGATGGCATCCCTGCCCATGGCAGGAGGGCTGGAACTACATGATCTTTAAAGTCCCTTTCAACCCAAACATTCTGTGGTTCTGTGATTGAGAAGAAATGAACCTTTTAAATTATTCTGGATGTCAAACCTCTGATCAAAGAATCCTTTATATGAATCCCAAGCAGATTGGAGCAGTACACTGAAATTAACTTTAGAAAATACATACATTAAACACCTTGCTTAAAGATTATAAAAATATCCATGTTTCAAAAAAATAAACTTAACAACAATGTTTAAAAGTATTTTTATTTCAATTAGTATTGAAACCATGCATTCTAAATCCCATGTTTATTTAAGACAGAAATCCAGCTATCATGTAAGTGTACACCTACAAACATACACAATGAAGCGGTGGGTTCTTGAAAATGTCTTTTTTTCTTTTTTCATTTGCAATTTAAAATCATCCATATGGAAAAAATATGAAGGCCATGGAAATAACTGCTAGATATATAAGTACAAGAAAAAATAGGGAGAAAAAAGTGCCAAAAAACCCCAATAAAAAACCCACATGAAAATATGATATTACCTTGATTTTTTGTGTACAATCTTGCCAGATTCTCTCAAATTATTGCTATCGTATTTCAATTAATCCCTTTCTTTCATTCAAGTCTTCACCAAATCACCTGAGCTTTTTTGTGCCCGTGTTGGCTACCTTCAAGAATGTCTTCGCATGTTCTGGGTAATGTTGGTCATCAAGTTGAAAGAGTTATATTGTGCCTTGGGCTGTCTACCCTTGGTCAGCTACTGATACACCTCTTTTCCTTCACATGAGTTCCGCTATTAAGTCAACAGAGAGCAAATACAATTTCTGAGCAAATTGCTCCAGGAGTTGTACCATGTTCTGCCTGCTAGAGAAAATGTTTAGCAGGCATGAAAGATCACATCCAAAGCTTACAGAAATCAAAGGAATCTTTGCACTAAGTCATAAGAATTGAATGCAAGGTGGTTGAAAACACATCAGGCGAGACACGTTTCTACTTTTTTACATAAAATAAAAGAATAATTCCAGACCTACACCTCTCAATGCCACTAACATTTGCTTACATGTGCAATTTCTCTTTTCAAACCTATTCTGGTATTTTTTTATCCTAAGTCTGTTCTAAACTCAGATTTGCAATTTCATCTCTGGATTCTTTCCAGAACCTTACAAATGCACAGTTATTTCTCCATTCTATACCATTTTTGATATTTTAGTGACACATGAAAATAATAAGTTTTAATTTAATTTCTAAATATCTGTTTGTGTTCAAGATGTGGTTTTGTTATAACAGGTGTGTGTCCCCAGCTCTAGGCTGTGCCTTCCTTCCAGGGCTTCTCTCCTGTGACTTAAAATGTATTAATGCAAAAGAGGCTCAAATAATTTCTGCCTGTATGTTTTGGTGATGAAAAGTGCTACGTCCAGTTGGCACCTGGTCATTAGTGGGGTTCCCCAAGGCTCAGTACTGAGGCTAGTCCTGTTTAATGTCTTTATTGATGATCTGGTGGAGGGGATTGAGTGCACACTCAGTCAGTTTGTTGATGACTCTATTTTGGGTGGGTGCGTTGATCTGCTGGAGGGCAGGAAGGTTCTGCAGAAGGATCTGGACAGTCTGGATCCATAGGCTGAGGACAAGTGTACGAGGTTCGACAAAGCCAAGTGCTGGGTCCTTAACTGGAGTTACAACAACCCCCTGTAGTGCTGCAGGCTGAGAGCAGAGTGACTGGAAAGTGCCTGATGGGAAAGGACCTGGGGGTGCTGGTCAACAGCAGCTGAACGTGAGCCAGTGTGTGCCCAGGTGGCCAAGAAGGCCAATGGCATCCTGGCCTGTATCAGGAATAGTGTGGCCAGCAGGATCAGGGCAGTGATTGTCCCCCGTACTGGGCACTGGTGAGACTGCACCTCAAATCCTATGTCCAGTTCTGGGCCCCTCACTGCAAGAAGGACATTGAGGGGCGGGAGCATGTCTAGAGAAAGGCAATGGAGCTGGGGAAGGGTCTGAAGCACAAGTTCTCTGAGGAGCAGCTGAGGGAGCTGGGACTGCTTATCCTGGAGAAAAGGAGGTTTGGGGGGATCTTATCACTCTCTACAACTCCCTGAAAGGAGGGTGTGGTGAGATGGGGGTCGATCTGTTCTCCCAGGCAGCTTGTGACAAGACAAGAGGAAATGGCCTCAAGCTGTCAGGGGAGGTTCAGGTTGGACATCAGGAAGAATTTTTTCAGTGAAAAGGTGGTTAAGGATTGGAACAAACTGTCCAGGGAGGTGGTGGAGTCACTATGCCTGGAGGTGTTCAAGAAACGACCGGACATGGCACTTAGTGCTTTGGTTTTAACTGACATGGTGGAGTTTGGTCTAAGGTGGAACTCAATGATGTTGGAGGTCTTTTGCATCCTCTATGATTCTGTGATTATATTGACCTTCTCAGGAGTGACTTAGCACCAAAAATCTTCATTGATCTTTCATCAGCCAGGTGTGAGACATGTTAGAGCTACTGCCCTTCATATTCAGCCTACACACTCATTTTTCTTCTCTGAAAACTAGATTTTGGGAACAAATGGCAGAATTGAGCATTACCTAGATCTTGTCTCTTTGTCATGGTTTAGCTCTGACTGGCAACTGAGCACAGTGTATCACTCACTCACCCCGTAGTGGATGGGTGAGAGAATAGGAAGGGCAAAAGTGGGAAAACTCAGGGTTTGGGACAAAGACAGTGTAATAGGGAAAGCAAAAACTGTGCATACAAGCAAAGAAAAATAGGAATTCTTTCACCACTTCCCACTGTGAAGGCAGGTGTTCAGCCATCTTCAGGAGAGCAGGGCTCCATCACGCGTAACGATGACTTGGGAAGGCAAGTGCCATCACACCCTTCTTTCTTCTTCCTCCCACTTTATATACTGAGCATGATGTCATATGATCTGGAATATCCCTTTGGTCAGATGGGGTCAGCTGTCTTGCTGTGTCTCTTCCCAATTTCTTGTGCACCCCAACCCACTCACTGGTGAGGTAAGGGGAGGGGCAGAAAAGGCTTTGACTGTGCAAACACTGCTCAGCAAAAACAAAATCTTCCCTGTGTTATCAACGCTGTTTTCAGCACAAATCCAAAACACAGCCCTATACCAGCTACTGTGAAGAAAATGAACTCTACTTCAGCCAAAACCAGCCCGTCCCCATAAGGACTTGGAAGCATATCTTTGGATCCAAACATCTGACACAACCGGTGTTACCGGTAGCGGAAACCTGCAGAAAGTTTTCTATTAATTTTCAAAATCCACGCTTCGGCACTGATCATAAGTGCTGGCAATGGCAGAGCTCGGTGTGTCGGTGTCAAGGGCCAAATCCTACAATCACTGCTGCTATTTCCCCACAGAGCAGAAAGGTTTTACTGCAGTGGAACCTCTGTGAGGAGGAAGGCTGTCAGATTTCAAGGCTGTATTAGGGTAGTCTTTCTTCACATCAAAATCAGTAGAGGTCAAGAGGGGAGAAAAAGAGCTATTAACGAGATCATTGCATCTTCTTGTTTCTGTGCTATGTAGAAGCAATTTTTTTGTTTCTAAGTTTTCCTTGTTACTAGTGGGTTTGCTGCCCTCCCTCCTCACAGGCATTGCAGCCCCTGATACAACCCTTGATTGCTCAGACAAAGAATCCACTCTTTGGCTGCAAATGCTCAAAGTCTTTGATATCAAGCGAGCCAAGAAAACTAATGCCTAACTGAATCAATCGCTCAGCTGCAAAATGAAAAGCGAACTGGATTAGAATGGAAAATAAGAGTAGAGGTGACTTTAGAGCCATGACTTCCCCCTCCCCCCTCCGCAGTGGAAAAACTATAATTTCCCTTTATGTTCTCCAATGACAAAAGATGATTTATGGCCAATTTTTTAAAAGTGTATTTATAGATGTGCTCATGAAAGGTGCCACACTGACAGCTTGCTGGCCTCTGCTCTTCTATTAAAATACAGTTAGAGCAGAGGCAGTGGTGAGAGTCCCTTTCATTCTTTATTATTTTTTCTTTTTACCTGCTTCCCAGCTCTCTGCTCCAATACCTGTTCACTGCTGCACAATGACCCCTCATTCCAGGCTAAATAGATGCTTAATAAGATCAAAGGATTTTCAGAAAGAGACTATCATAATAAAATAATGACACTGGAAGTTTTGTCTGCAAGCAGGTTCATGCTTTATGGCACAACCATATCATCAACAGGGTGGAGGAAACAGTCTGGCATGGAGGAGAACTACAGTGCAGGCTGAAGCATTTAAATTCTGCAGTATTTACCACTGTTACTGGAACAGCAATTTTCATGTTCCAAACAGTCCTAATAGCCAGTATATTTGATTATCAGTGCTTAAAAATAGGAATCTGAATGCATATGTTGACTAGAAAAGTGTGTTGAAACCTGTAGAGATACACATTTGTCCCTCAGTCTTAAGACGAAACAAAACTTCTTTCCCTCATTTTGTTATTCTGGCACTAAATTTTCTCATGTCACATGAGCACTTAGAGGAAACAAAGGAAATTACTGTAAATTACTTGAGCAATTAGAACAAGTATGTGTCCTTAAACAAGGGTTTCTCTCTTGTAGTTGTGTGATTGCACAATTCTGTAATATTTCTATTTGATATAAAAGGAAAAAACTACATTCAAAGAAATCCCTTCCATAACTTTGAAGCTGAGGGCACTAAAATATTTATGCTGTTCCAATCATGGGAAATTATAGTATTTTCCTTTTTCTAAGCTACTTTTTTAAATGGTAGGAATAAAACAGACAGCCTTATTTGGTATTGCTATACCACTGGCAAAAAATATCAAAACTTGTGAAAATATATAACACTAAAATCAGGTGGGTTTAGAGAAGAGAGGAAGAAATCTCACAGACTTAGAGCTTATTTAAATGGGTTTAAAACTAAAATTCTACAAGTTTCATATGCCGTTACTACCTCAGATAGAGACAATAGGATGCTATTTGTGGTTACTGGGCTTCAGTCATGTGAAATGCATAGTTAAGTGGCACAGTTTTCAGAAGAATGAATTCATGTTGGGAATTTTATAAATAATGAACATTAATATGACTCATGAATGCCAATTTCGGTGTGAGAAGACTGTAGGTGTGAAAAACAGAAATATCCTCCAGAATGTGTGTCCTCCTCATCCAATTTCCCCCAACCACAGTCTATACCCACTTTTCTTTCCTCTGAAAAAAGGCACAACAAAACAACATGATAGAATTGTTATGATTTAAGAAAAAAATAATGTAAAAATTGATATTTAGAAGAAATTTAAAAAGCCCAAAGCCTGCAGAGTTCATAATAACTAAGATGCTATTTTTCCTGTGCTGTATAAAAATACGCATTTTACAGTCCTATATTACATTCTGTGAATAACAGACTGCCCCCAAAAAACTGAATTCATAAACATGCAGAGGCATCACTTCTGATACCCACAGTACGAGTTGTTGCAGAGTTCTGAGGGGCTCTGCCACTGGCAGAGCACACAGTGAAATATTCACACAGATTCGTCGCACAGATGCTTCTGTACGAGCAGAAGGGGTCATTAAGCTGTGCCTGAAGGAACTTGGCTCAGACTAAACAACATGTGGGTATAATAGGTGTTAAATGCAGCCATTTCAAAAGCTTTTGTGTAATATAATATGCTGAACACATTTGTGAAATATTCAATATCAAAAGTGGGATACTTAATGAAAGTCCTGGAGTGGCCTAAAGTCACAGGTAATCAATCGAGAAAGACACAGAGAGCAATTTTATAAAATTTTAATTACCGTAGATGGATTAAAGTCTAAGATATTTATGTACCTAGCTGACTTTTACTATTAATGATGATAGTTAACAAGAAGGATATCTTTGCAGCATTTGTGAGGAATGAGAAAAAGTGGGTTTAGTTAGCAGTTTCTTCATTAAAGATAACTGCTATTTTGTCTACAAGGAACAAAACTTCAGCAACACATTAAGGTAATAATGTAGGAATTATTTGGAAAATAATTTTGATGCATTTGCTACTTTATTGAAGAGAAACCTAAAAATCACAACAAAACAAGAATAAGTGTAGTGATACAAAGGCCATACATGTATCTCCATAGTTCCCATGCAGACAAGAAACAACTTCATTGAACATGTTCATGTGTTGGATGCTGATTCTGGTCTTACTTACATTGCTAAGGGTTAATTCAGCAGAACTCAACTCAGTGACTCTGAAATATCATTATTTAGATGAAGAAGGTTAAGATTAAGAAGATAAGAAAATTAAGAAGTCAGAACAACAGTTCTAGTTTGGTGCTAGCATATGGTCTGAACTTGAGGGGAACGAGCTCCATTTGATTAACTATAAATGAAAATAAGTCTTGCAGTAAAGTTAGTGAGAGGGATCAAAATATATCCATCATGTATAGGCTGGCACATATGTCATGCGATTAATAACTCTGGCTTTCAGCCATCAGTTTGTGCTGCACTGTCACACGGTCACAAAACCATCCAAACACTGCAACTATCCAACCAATGACACTGCTGATGAATAATGAAGTCAAGTTCTATCGCCTATTCAAGCTTTCCAGAAGACTTCATATCATTAAAATAGCTGAATAAGTAAAAATGGTCCCTGTACTTTCATGATTGCCTTTTATCCATCTTCGTAATATCTTTTGTCATGATGGACCTGTGTTCAAACTTACAATTAACAGCAAAATGAAAAAATCACAGATGCAGGCAAAGAAAAGGAGTGTTAAAAGATAACCTGGAAAAATAAGATGTAGGTAGACCATGGTCAGTAAAAATAAAGATAGAGCCAGTAAATGTATTGCTGTTCTATTCAAAAAGGGAACATATTTGGTCAGCAATCAAGGAACTCAGAAATCGGTATGAAACTGAATTTATGTTGAATCAGTTGTCACTTCAAGGCCCTAATGCCACTGTTTGTGATATAATCAAGCACCTTATTTGCTTAAAATAAAACCTGAAAGCAGGAGGCACAAAAGGCAAGCAGCCATGAATGGATGATAAATTATCTGCAATATGAAAGAACTCAAGAATTACTTCCATGAACGATAGAGCAGTTTAACAACAAAAACACGTTAGTTTGTTAGGGCTTTTTGTGTGGATGTTCCTTGTGTTAGCAGGCTATACTAATCTCTGAACAGAATTCCCTGAGTTTCAAAGATTAAAATGTCTAGAAGGCAATACTAGGATTATCCTAGACAACATTCTGTAATATCTATCAATAGCTGATATTATGGAATAGAGAAGGTAAAACTTCTCTGAATCTGTATCCAAATAGCATTTCTTTTTTGTAAATTATGTCCCTGAATGTAAAGAGCATATGAACAGAGACCAGAGGTGCTGGTGAAACAGAAGACATTCAAGAAGATGGTGCTAGGATAGCAAAAATTTCCTTAGTTTTTCTGAAGTGGAAGACAAAAACATTGTTTTATTTCAACTTATAAAAACCAACCTCTTCCTTAGCGAGTAATATATGGTCTTCACACAACACTGTGAATTCTACTCTGATAACTTAATTGCTTCTGTTAAGGGAATAACTCTTGCTGTTCCATATTCACATATACTTTGGGTTGTTTTTTATTTGTTTGTTTGTTTTTGTTTGTTTAATATTATTATTAACTGCTTTTCTCTCTTATCTATTGATTTTCCATTGTTAGAACATTTACATATTGCTGATAAATCTATTTGCCCCTAGTTCTATATTTCAAATGTAAAGAACATATTCCTTTTATTCCCTTTTTTAGTCAAGAGCACTCGATGAGCCTGATTTGATTTGTTTGGTTTATCAGGTAGAGTTATCACTACAAGTAGTCTCTTATCTATTGAACCACATGTTCCTTTTTTGTTGTGAAGAACAATTTTACTATGTTAGAACTGCAGGCTTGGGAAGGCTTTTGTGCATTTTTTCAAAGACAATTATGTTCATTGATTTATTTATTTTATGCTGTTGTCTACACTACAGAAAAAATTGTATTATTTTATATTTCAGAGAAAGCTCTTATCTACATGAAGACTTAAAACATTCTAAAGACGGTACTTTCAGAAACACTTTGGCATTGTCAACAGATTTAGTAAATAAGTTGTTGACTTTTTTTTGGTCCTACTGGAAGCTTGGGCCAATTTTGCCAAAAACCCAAGCTTGTTGGTAGTTCCTTCAATCTCATATACTAATTTTTGTTTATTTATTAATTAAAATAGATAAATGAATCCATGTAATTATTAATGTGTAACAGCTATTCCTGAACAACATTTTACATTGATACTTGTTCTGAAATGAGTCCCATACATGGATTTAATGTAATCCAGCTGTATTTAATTGGGCTCTAGGATGATATTACCATTCTAACAAGAGTAATTAATTAAAAACTACTAACCTTTTCTTACTAATAGATAGCAAAAAAAATATTTCATATGATCATAAATTCCCTATGGAAATCTGGTAAAAAAGGATTAGGAAGAAATTTTTGGTTCTTTTGCTGGAAAAATATATTTCTTTAAATGAGGTCACCAATATGAATATGCATGGAATAATTTTAAATTTATACCTAGCAACAATTTCATATTATATTTTTTTAATGTCATATCCATCAAAAAGCTTTTTAGCAACAATGCTCATAAAAATGTGTACAGCATGAGGGTTTCTCACAGTAGATACAACACTTGAAAACATATTTGTAAATTATTTTGCTATATGTACAGGTAAGGGCACAAATACATGTTCCAAGTACCCTTATGATAAGAAGCAACATAAACACCATGAATAATTTAGAATTAAGATTTTGAAGTGAAAATCTTATTTTGATTTCTGATTTTTATTTTTTCACTTTCTAAAGATTATGAAGTAAACACTTTTTACTGTTCAAAAATGTGATGTATAATATATTTAAAGTTCCACTTAAAATCTTAGCAAAATGTGTGAGTTCAAACAGGCAAAATTTTAAAAGAACAAACCAAAAGTTGCATTAGCTCATTTATCTACTGTGGACCAACTGCAAAATTTATGCTTAGAGATACATTACCAAAACTATTAAAAGATTTAATTTAATGTTAATGTTAAAAAAAAAATCTAGCTAATGATTAAAGGTTCTTTTCTTTAGGCTAACATGAGTATATACAAGAAGGACAAAGGTAAGGTGATATTTATATTATAAATGGATAAGAACAAAGAAAGTGTTCTGAGTTTCACTGATACTTCATTGCCATTAACAGTATTATACACTTCCTACAGTTTGTCCTAGTAAGAATTATCAATACTACATTCAAAATCTGTAATATCTACAGCATCTTCTTCATTTGAAAAAAAACCCCAAACAGTTATTCACAAGAGAAGCAAAACCACTAAATTATCTGCCTCAATAAATGCAAAAGATGTCTTACAGTCCTCAGTGTGAAATGCCCTCTATTAGTGATAATCCTTATGGTTATTTAACTCCTCTAAAGTAAAAAAAAAACATATAAATTGGAGCTGTTTTGAAGTTATTTATCATTGCAGCAAAGGCCCTGAGGTACAACAGTGATGATTTATTTTGCAAACAGAGTGAAGAACTAAAATAAGGTGAAATGTTTAAGGACTGTAGTGAAAATTTAAATTGCTACTCTGATAACACATTTTAAGGGTGCAGTGTATTTTTGGATTCAGATTTTGATACTTCAGTTTTTATGAGAAATCAAATACTAATGAACCTGGAAAAGAGAGAAGAACCTGTATGTAAGACACAAGGTATATGCATTTAGAACAACAGAGGCTGGTTACTGAGCTAAATAACTTTTTTTCTTAAGTTCTGGAGCTCTGTAATGATGAAGGACAAAAGGACATAAGTAATGCCCTAGGGCAGACCAATTTTTCATCATCATGCACGTGCTCTTTCTGCCAGTGGCAGCGAAAAGCTCAGGAGATGAGAGAAGCTTGGCCAATGTGAAGTTAGGGATGGTGGCTTGCACACCTGGCCTGTATCAGCAATGGTGTGGCCAGCAGGACCAGAGCAGTACTCAGTACTGTACTCGGCATGGATGAGGCCACACCTTGAATCCTGCATCCAGTTCTGGGCTCCTCACTCCAAGAAAGACATTGAGGGGCTGGAGCATGTCCAGAAAAGGGTAACAGAGCTGGGGAAGGGTCTGGAGCACAAGTTCCATGAAGAGCAGCTGAGGGAGCTGGAGGTATTTAGCCTGGAGAAAAGGGGGGATCAGGGGGGACCTTATCACTCTCTACAACCACCTGAAAGGAGGTTGTAGTGAGGTGAGTCTTGATCTCTTTTCCCAAGTAACAAGTGAAAGGGCAAGGGAAAATGGTCTCAAACTGTGCCAGGGGAGGTTTAGAGTAGATATTAGGACAAATTTGTTCCATGAAAGGTCGTTAAGCACTGGAACAGGCTGCTCAGGGAAGTGGTGGAGTCATTTTCCCCTGGAAGTATTCAAAAAATGAGTGGACATGGACTTGAGGACATGGTTTAGTGGTGAACATGGTGCTAGTACTAGGAGATCTTTGAGGTCTTTTCCACCCTTAACAATTCTATGATCCTATGATTCTATATCCCTACCAAGATTTAGTTTTCACCTGTGTTAGTGTGAAGCTGCTGCCTGTGAATTTGCCTTGGCCCTTTCTGCCCTCGCTGCTACAGCTCCCTCCACAACCTCCTCTATCAACAGGCCCCAGGAGTTTGCAACTGGCTGTGTAAGCTCATTCCTTTTATGAAAGATGACTGCTTTAATATATGAGGAGCATCCCCACAACACAGAAATCTTCTGTATAAATAAAGTCCTTTTCTTTAGAGACATCAGCCAGACACAGCATTAAAAGAGAAAAGATCTTCCTATAATGTTCCCTGGAAGAAAAAAGGTAGGCTGTGGAATTTCCAGGAAGCATCGGATGAATACATGCTTAAATACATGCCACTGGACTATAGCTCCTGTTTTCATGGGACACATTTTTCTCGGGATTTTCTGTTTGTACTCAGCAATAGGAGGACTTTGCTGATAATGAAGGTTTGGTTAAAAACCAGTAAATCTAAGATTGTGGAAAGTAGAATAAATATCTGTACTAATTCTCACCTCAACTGGTGCATCTTTCTGTTTGTGAGGAGTCATACAGAAATGTTACCTTGTGTCCTCGGGTAGAAAAGCTGCAGCTTCAGAGCTGTCCTGGTGTTGCTCACAGAGCTCAGCCAACATCTTGCCAATTCACACACAGCCCTAACAATTTCTGAGGGGCCAAGATTTCACCCAAGTTGACAATGAGAACAGTTCATTGCACTGAGTGTTTACATGGATACTCTGACTATCAGCAAATAAGCACAAAGAGAGGATGTGAATCAAGTTGATATGGAGCATCAAATACTGAAATATTTGTAACAAGAAAATATTATGTAACTGTCGCCAAGTCATCTGAGTGATAATGACACTCATAACTGCTTGCAGGTACAAAATGCTTACATAAATAAAAGTGTCTGATTGTTATTGATCTGACAATATATAAATATGAATACTGCTCTGAAATAATTTATTTTAATACAGATAGGATTTACAAATCTGCTGACATGGAAATTACAACATTTATTTGTATTTCTTTATTCCAGCTATTTCACAGAGCTCTTTTATCGTGCCTCTCTCCTACTGACCAAATTTGCTAATTTTTCCTTTTACCTCATTCCTTATCTGTTTTGTTTTGTTTTCCCTCTCTTTCCTTATCTGTTTTGTTTTGGTTTGTTTTCCCTGCAGTATATATTTTACCCAAGGCCATTTCATTTTCCTGTTATTGCTCTTTGCTATTCTCACCATTCACTATCTGTAGATAAGAGAGATAATAAACAACCACAGAGATGGGTTGGAAGCATCAGGGAACAGGGCGTGTGGTGAATGGGCAGACAGAAAGAGGGATACGAAAAGGAAGTAAATTTATGTATCTGGAAGTGTTCAGAAGGACTCTGTGAGCCAGGCTTTTAATGGAAAAGTTCTGTCCTCTCCTCTGTCATGTACTATTCTGAAATCTGTCTGTCTCTCTCTCATTTAAATCAGAAATGTTCCCATTTAAGATAACAGTACTGATCAAAATTTAGTTGAAGCTCTCAGTGAAAGTGTCAAGTTTATTTTGAACTTTCGGCAATGAAAGCTGTTAGTCAAAAATTTTTCAGCATCTTGACTAGAAATGTACAAGTTGTTGCACTTCATGTTTGATAAAGAATGTAGCATTTTAATATGTAGAAAATTATTTAGACGAAGGGATGGAGGACAAAAAGGTTAATGACAGACTTGGTTGCGAAGATGAACTATGAATTAATGCATTCAGTTCAGATACTCTTGGTTATGGTCCAACGGTAATTCATTTATAAAGCCAGTTATCTGTCTCATCATCAGCTTTAAACATGAGAAGATCAGAAGATGGCTTCTTTAAATTAAAAATCGGATGCATTGCATTAGGATTAAATTATTGTTTAAAAGACATCATAAACTTAATAAAAATATGACAGGAGACGTAATTTATGCAAATGCAGACTATTGCGAGCAAAGACTACAGTATGCTTTATGATGCTTTCATTTTTTGCATTCTGCATTAGTCACAGAAGCCATTTTTACATCATGTTGTTCAGGAAGCCTATCAAAGCATGGAAAAGGAGAGCTTATCAGCAGTAGACAAAAAACGTGCTATACTTAGCTTTACTAGGTTAGCATGTTGAATGTGAATGTCTGTATCCAGATATATTCTCATAGTAGGTTTCCCACCCATCTCTATTTTATTGTATCATGGTAAAATAAAAGGGGGGAAAAAAGGGGAGAAAAACCCTACAGAATCCATAAGAAAGAATATGTGTTGAAGGCAAATACGACAATTATCTGAAATTTGTGGTGATGAAATCTCAGGTACACAGAAAAGGATAAAAAATATGTAGTAAAATCTCAGCTCCTAGGTTTGGTAACATTGTTTTTTTTATGTTTTATTTGCCTTGTTCACTGTAGGAAGTAATTTCCATTCCAAATAACTCGCTGCCACTGGAGGGTTTCTCATGATGAGATATTCCCCACCACTGCATGCCATGGCCCTGCCCTCCCTCTTAGCAATATTTCATTCCTGTCAGGGTATTCCTTAGGAAGCAGAACGTGCTATTTTGAATGTGGTTCCTGATGAGAGGTTATTTCCACGTCTGGTCCTTTCTCTTCACGGCCAGGGGGAAACCACATGCAGGCAGGAGAGCTCCATGCAAGGATCCAGGCTCCTCATCCTCAGCTGCCGATTTGGAGCCTCTGCACGAACTCCAGCTGGTTCTGTTGTGCAGGCAACACTTTCACTGAGTAAGACATAAATGTGGCAGAAATACTAATATTTCTCTGATTCTGTAATTAAACTGCACGTGCTAATGGTTACACAGGAAATTCAGCTTTTAAAAAATTCCATGAACTAGCTTTGTAAATGAAATACTGGTCTTTCACTCGGAGTTCTGTAATTTAGATGAGGTGAATAGGCAGGACTGGCAGCACCCTCAAGGCCCTGGAAAAGGCGGCAAGAAGGTCCAAAAATGTCATTAGAGTTAGAAAGCGACAATTTGGTTAAAGTTACTTCCTCTTCCAAGGAAGTCTTGTCCCACGTCATTATGCACTGCTATAAAGAGGCAGAACCTTACTGGTCTTCCCCTGGCACTCAACAGAGCCACATTTTTCCTGGTGGTGGCAGTCTGGTCATTGCATCTTAGGTACAGTTTAGGCAAGATGCCACAGTTTCCTTAGAGAATAGAAGTGTGTAAAAAGAGCAGGAGCATTTTGGGGGAGTAGGTGTCAGCAGCAGCCGAGGGCAGTGGGGTGGGGATGACAACACTTCTGCAGAGAGAAGCTGAGCAGCCCATGAATGTCAGCTGAGGCTGCAAATAATGAAGATGTCAGTGAAAGAAAAATTTTATCCATGAAAAGGAGAGGAATTTTTCATAATACAAGCTGATACGTAATTTGCTAATGATATCTGTCTACTACACTGACAGGACTCAAGTTTTATTTCATTCTTTTCTTAACAACAGTGTCAGTGACAGAACTTTGGTAACTGCAAGACCATATTCTTCTATAGTTTACTTTGGAGTTATGGTATAATGACATCAATTCTTTTCTTAAATGCCAGCACACTGAGCTGCCCTACCCTGACAGTAGTTTTTCAGTATGGAGCCAAGTAAAGTATCAGCAGCAGGAAACGTATTTGGATTGGTAAAACCCATTAAAAAACCCAGATGAGCTTTATGTTTTTTTTTAGTCTTGCTCAGCAATTTTCAATAAATTATGCCTGAGATATTTCCTCAAGATATTAGAAACATAGGTAATCTGCTACAATATGTCAAGTATCACATTTATCTTGGAACGCAGGCATCACCTAACACTTACACACTGTAAATTAAGATTCAATTAAGTTGATATAAAACTATGACTTTACCCCCCCCAAAAAAAAAGTATGTATATAGATATTTATTCTCTTCTGGAGACTAAAACTTCCTTAATTATTTGACATGATTTACATAGAATACTATAATGAACAAAATTGAATTTAATAAGAAACTCATCTATTGACAGAGCAACAAAACCTGCCTAGAGCCAGTGATAAACATTTAAAGTCAAGCTCTGATTTGCCTCTAGGGGAAAATACACAAACAATAAAACTAGATTCAAATGTAAAAGTTCTTCTAACAACCTAATTCAGTGGCCAGATTCTGTGTATGCTAAAAAAAAAAAAGCATGAGTTTGATGGCATACTTAAAATTACTAAAAGTGTAACAATTTATACTGTTATCAGAACTGCAGTCAAATCATTAATTGATTAAAACAATGCTGTTTGGATCTTCCTAAAGCAGCACTGTAAACACATGAAATCGAAGGTAATTTAGAGCTTTCCAAGCAGGTTGCAAAGCAGAAAGGATACTTTGTTATAGATCTAGGCCATATTTGAAAGGGTGATAAGTTTGTGTGCAACGGACCCCAGGAATCCTTCACATATGATGATATTCTACTTCAGCAAAGAACGTAGGGACAATGGTCTGTCTACCCAGGTGTAGCAATAACTGTGTCTTAAAGGGCCAAGGAAAAACAAAGGGATGCATCAGTCACAATTTTTCACTTTAGGGTTAGGAATGGGACTGACCCAATGTAAACAGTGACATTAGAGTGATCTACAAAAACATTAATTTTGTTTTTCAGCTGCTGAAACAAAGCAGTTTAAGATCATAGAATCACATAATGGCCTAGGCTGGAAGGGACATTAAAGGTCATCTTGTTCCAACCCCTCTGCCGTGGCCACGGACACCTTTCACTAGACCAGGTTGCTCAGAGCCCCATCCAACCTGGCCTTGAACCCTTCCAGGGATGGGGCATCCACAGCTTCTCTGGGAAACCTGTTCCAGAGCCTCACAATCACACTAAAGAATTTTTTCCTAATATCTGATCTAAATCTACACTCTTTCAGTTTGAAGTACTGCCCTCTTGTCCTGTCACTACAGGCCCTTGCAAACAATCTCGCTCCATCTTCTTTCCTGTAGGCTACCTCCAGGTACTGGAAGGCCTCAATTAGGTCACTTTAAAGCCTTCTCTTTTCCAGGATGAAGAATCCCAATTCTGTCAGCCTTTCCTTATAGGAGAGATGCTCCATCTCTTTAATCAATTTAGTGACCTCCTCTGGACTTGCTCTGACAGGTAGATATAACATCCAGGACATGATTGGACAAACTCTTTTGGCATTCATCCCACATTCTGTGTTATAAAGCTGATTTTATTTTTATAAGGAAATGCACCTCGTAAAACAGATCCAATGTTGTATCTCTCTGCTCTTTACAGAAGAAATAACAGCTCCAGGTACACTAAGTACTTATATTTAAATACAGCTGAATGGTGCCCCAGTTGCCATCTCCTGGACTGAATCAATCAAGACCAATAAACTTTTATAATGATTTATCTTACTCAAGAGCAAATACAAAAATAACACTATACCCCAGAAATATCTGTTTTTCTGCACAGATTATAAAGATATGAAAACAAATTCTTTGCAGAGCTAAAAAGCTAAATCCCATCCTAGGTAAGAATAGAAATTTCACCTCAAACAGACAGCTGAGTGTTTTTCTTATTACTGTTTCCCTCTATCTGTTCAACAGTGGCCTTTATCAAGTCTGAAGTTTTACAGGAAAAACTGCAGGATGTTTACTCAGGCTTCACTCAGCAAAGTAACAGCTGAGCAAACAAATTCAAACACTCCAGCTTTCTTCCCCCTTTACCATCCATTTTTAATAAACTAGAAACTCCTGCCTAAGTAGGGGTGCCCTTGAAGGATGTGGGAGAGTCTGAGTATGTTTGGAACATGCAGAGAGACCTGTCTGTGTTTGTTTTTTGCTGACCAAGCTGTGGTTTGGAGACACGTCCATAGCAGGGCAAGAGGTTTTCTGTGAAATCACAGCAATCTCCAGCTAATAACACGTGCACCAAACAGAGCTTTTGGGCTTCAGACACAAATTGATAAGAGCAATGGTAATAAAATGGCTTTTTTGCATCTTTTAAAATTTATTTTATATTCCAAAGAATGAGATACTGAAACAAGAAAGTAATAAAACATACAAGTACTTAGATTTTCTTTTTTCTTTTTTTTTAATGTAGATTGGAGATCAAATTTTTAGCATGAATGGTAACATTAATTTCTTGACAACAGCTGCTTAGTTCAAATTTAATTTTTTACAGCATTTTCTGAGAAACTTGGTTCCCTTGCCATCACATCTTAACTATATCCCCAAACAGATTAACATCATGGCAGGATAGCATGTCATGTAATGATTTTAATAACATTTATTCATAAAATTGTTACTCCTCCCAGCTTCTGCCTCAGGGTCTGCCACAACGCCATGTAGTTCATTAGCAGACACACTGAGAAGTCAATGAGGCAGATACAATGTGTAGATTAAAAAACCCACAACATTAAGTTTAACTCTTCTGCAACCTTTTAAAACCCATTTATAGGCTTATTTAATACTAAACTTCAATAACGGTGCTTATTGTTTCAAATTGTATGTATTTAGGAAGAACGAAATATAAACAAGTTCTGTGTCATATGAGGTAATTCCAGGACTGGAAAATCTAGTAAAGAAGAAAACAACAACAACAACCCAAAATTAAGAAGAAGTAAAAAAAGGAAAATATGAGGTGAACATCTATAGAAAAATTATTAAAATGTCTCATAAAACTTAAAAAAAAATTAATGTAAAAATGTACAAAAAATATTTATCCAGAATAATTATATAATTTTTGTGAGTTGTTACATATTTTATATTATCTCTATATATTGATGCTATGTATTGATGCACATATTTTCTTAAAAGGTAGCACAGGTAGCAAAAGTCCAAAGAAGACAAAATTAAAAAAAAAAAGAAGTAGGATTACATTCCCTGCTTTAGCCATAAAGAGATGTGTATTCACCTGTAAGAATTACCTTCTTTTGTGTAAGGCAGTTCATGTTACAGTGCACATGCATAACCAACCTGTCCCATATATACTTAAATCTGGTGTGTATATATATACACCTTATGCATAGATTATCATAAATATTATTTTACTGTAGTAATATAATCTTCCAAACTAAGGAGCAAGGAAGTATCTCCAAGATGAACATTTGACTATGTCTTCATGACAACATTCTCAGAGGATAAAGCCATGGCTCTAAATCAGCCCATTTGGTCTGGCCAAGGGTTTTTTTTTACTAGGAGTTGTGCAAAGTGACCTTTCATACATTTACAGGTACACTATTCAGTTCTCATATCTTGGGAAAACTGATCTTTCTGCCTAATCAGCTTCCGGGGAACTAAATCAGAAACAGAAACAAACAAAAAACCAAACTTCCCTGCCAACCCAGTTTTTTTACCCAGCATGACACAAGTTAATTGCCTAGATTTTAAATGATCATTTAATCATGTTTTAAGCTTCACAAGGTTATACACCTCTTTCTGTAGCAAATTAGGTAATTGTTCATTGAAGTTTATTTTTTTCCAGGTTTGATAAAAGCAATTTTTCCTTGTGTGTTTTTTCCTTTTTCCTTGGCTTAGATTAGGTTACACTTTTTTGAGTTTCATTTTCAGAAGTTGGAAACAAAGCACTCCCATGTTTCTGTTCATAGGAATAGCAAAGGTACCTGCTTCTGGCATTCCCTGATGAAAAAAGGTCTGACCCAGCACCTCAGGGAATGATCAGTGGAAGGTTATTTCAGAACAGGCGAGGTGCTGAAGGAGCATTCAGATATTTCACCTTCCCTACAAAGACAGGTTGAGAAAGTTGGGGCTGTTCAGCCTTGAGAAGAAAAGGTGGTGTGGAGACCTCACAGCACCTTCCAGTGCCTTAAGGGGCCTACAGGGAAGCTGGAGAGGGACTTGGTCATCAGGAACTGTAGTGATAGGACAAGGGGGAATGGGTTCAGACAGAAAGAGGAAAAATTTAGGTTAGATATAAAGAAGAAATTCTTTACTGTGAGAGGGGTGAGACACTGGAACAGTTTGCCCAGAGAAACTGTGAATGCCCCATCCCTGGAAGTGTCTAAGGCCAGATTGGATGGGCTCTGAGCAAACTGGTCTAGTGGAAAGGGGATTGCAATAAGATGATCTTTCAGGTCCCTTTCAACTCAAACCATTCTATAATTCTATGATTCTCACCCTGAAGACTGAAAAGTCTGTTGGGAGATGAAGGTGATGCTATCTGGTATATAACATTATTATGACCTAATTCACTTGAATGAAGAGCACCATGTTGCTGTACAAGCCATTCTGTGAGGAAAAATGCTGTCAAATACAAACCAGGTGTAGTGATTGCCACCCTCAGCCATGTTAGAATTATTTAAGTAAAGACAACAACATCTAAAATGAGGATAAACACCAAGCCACCAGAAAGGGGCTCCAACATTGGATGAAGCTTTAGTTTCAAAGCTTTCATGTGCCAAAAGCTGAATTATTCAAATCCATGAACAATAACATAAATGAAATCACCTAACATTTGGCAAATACAATTTAAGTTTAGAGTTGGCCTGGAAAGCAGAGGGGAAATAAAAATATAGAGAATAAAGAGTGAAACGGATTCAGTGTGGCATCTGCCAAAGTACCACATTAACTGTTATGTCCAGCATACACTATTACTGTGCTTTAGTGGAAACTGGCTGGAATATTTTGGACTGTAGAAGTAGAAATGAGTAACCAAAGACATATCAAGATATTTGTGAGATACATTGCTGTGAGCAATGCATGACATGATGCAGATCCACTAAGGGAAAGTTTGCTCTGTCTTGCCTTTGGCTGAAAAAGATCAGCAATCCTGCTGAGGACATCTCACAAACATTGTTCAGAAAAAAATGTAGATCTGTAAATCAAAGAAAAAAAGCAATTTGATGTAATCAGAAAAAAAAATTATTATGATCCGGGTGGTATAAGCTAGGTAGAAGACCTCAAATTGTTAAACAAAATTTATTTTGCTGATTATGACTACAATGCTAGATTTTCCTGTGGCTTATAGCAGGGGTGAAAAAAAAAAGAAAAAAAAAATCAAGCCTTTCCCTTTCATATTTGTTGCTTTGCATTTTTGTTGGTTTGCATTTGTATGAACAAATGCAAAACTCCTGTATTTCTTCATATAGATGTCATAATTCAGAATTCACAATGTGAGGAAAAAACTCTGTATTATTATCTTATGTTAGCCTAAGAAGTTTAGATGCAGATATCAACAAGATCAAGAGCTGCTCTTACGGAGCACAGCAATAAATACATAAATAAATAGAAAATGCCAATCTTTTCCTCTATTAAATAGGATTCAACGAGAACAATGAAGAGCCAAAGTAGCCAGAATCCATCCAAAGCTTGAAGCTTTTCACCCCAGGAGACTTCAGACATAGTGTCAAGTGTTTGTCTGAGAAACCACAAACTCTCTCTTCTCTTTCTACAAAGCCAGATGATGACTCTAAAAATTGCCTCCTACCCATCTGTTCATTCAGCTGGTATGTGGCTTCCTTCTCCCCATTTTTTTTGCCTTTTTATACAAAATGCAAATTTTCAGGTCAGAAACCTGCAATATTTAGAATAAAAAAAAACCCCTTAGACTTGACAAAAGTACTGACTCTCAGCAAAGGAGTGTTCTTCTTTTAGGTTCTCAGAGATATAAGCAGAGTAAGATAATATGCCATCCATGATGAATTACTGAAAACATCAACAAAGAGCAATTACTGTATGTCTGATCTTAATTTGGCTTCCAGTTAGAAATACGATACCTTATGTAAGGTACCTCAGGGAACAGATGCCACCAAAGAGCAATGAAAAGCGTTAAATATTCTGTGGATGGAATTCACTGCTACAGCAGTTTCCCACGGGAGCAGATGCAAGTTTTCAGGCATTTTCTGAACATTAAGGACTTGGCAGTATTTTCAAATCCCACCATGAGAATGCTTATCTTACCCATCATTAGCTTAACTTCATGTTAGATTGCAGTGCCCATCTCCACAGAAGGGAGAAGTCTGGCTGCTTCCTTGGACTGAAATAAATGCGGTTTTATTGTGTATCCTACATATTGTGCGGAAGGAATATTTCTTCAACTAAGCTATTAAAAACATACTAAAAATATTCATAACTGCAGCAAAACAGGCAGCAGAGAATATGATAAAAATATGCAGTTCTCTCGAGTCATGAAAGTGGTTGTTCTGGGAAATGTTTGGTTATGTGAGTACTAAAGCACAAAATGAACACATTTTTTCAGGTCAGTAGAGCCTCTGAGCTCTATAATTTTTCTTATTTTTTTCCTGCATAAGCTACATTTTTAACAATGCTGAGCACCTTTCACTCATGTGATTTGGATAGATAATAAGAAAGAAGGTGGAAGGACCTTCAAGTTGGTCTTGTCAGTCTGAGCAATCACGTTTTGATAATTTTTCAAAAGCTTCAATTTTCCAGAAAAAAACCCCAAACAAACAAAAACCCAAACAAACAAAGAAACAAACAAAAGGGGGGGAAAAAAAAAGGCAAGACTCTAGATTTACCTTATAGTAGCAGACGTTTGGCCAAAGCCTGCATTGATTTTGAAAGAGTCAGATTTCAGTGCTTTATACTGTATTATAAGATGTATTTATCAATTAAAAGAAAATAAATCCTATATTCTCTACAGCATTGCTACTTCCTTCTTTTAAGGATATCACTGGAAAAAAATCCCTCTTTTTTTTTCATTAAACAATTCATCTTTCTAGATCTTCCTGACACTAACACTGAGATCAAACAAAACTTGAAGGTAACAAAGTGCGCAATGTTGTAAGGACTTATCGTTGTGCTCTGATGTTGGCAAATTACAGCTGATACATCTGGTGCTCCACTTCAAAGGCGTGATTGGTCACGGTCTGTGTGCTGGGTAATTGCATGCTCTGTTGTACATAATAATGTTTTTCAATTGGGCTTGTTCTGCATAACATAGATTCAATTATTATATAATTCCTACCTCTGCAAGTTAGTATAATTCTATTTTCTGGTTTAGGAGCAAAACTTCCTACGAGTTGCACGGGAAATTTGGGATAGCTTGAGTATCAATTTTTCTCTTGTGTATTACCCTACAACCTACAGATGAAGAACAAAGAGACCACGTTGCCAAAGTTTGCCACAGAACTTTTCCCAAGCATTTCTCTGTAGAAGTGGAAGTACGTGTTGGATTGGACAAACATGGAAAGTTGTTTGTCTGTTTTCTAAAGTATTCTATTTCTTTTTGTTATTTGGTTTCCCCCTCACTCCCCACCTCATTGCAGTTGGATAGAAATTGAACAAATTTAAGTAGGTCACTCTAGTGGTTTCTGAGACCTATTAATATTATTTATATTTTCTCAATTAGAAGTGTTTATGAAAGCTTTCCATTTAATATACTGCATAATTAAGGTCCACCACCCTCCAATGTGCACATGCCATCAACTGTAAAATTCCTGTACATTTACCATACCTGTAAGGAACCACTTTGTACTAGTTGCCAGTCTCTTTCATTTTAATTCCATATTTCTTGTAAATATAGTTCAGATGAAGTACACTGAAAGCTTAGTGAAATATCTCTCTTATGTAGCAAACTCCAAATACATTTTCCTCTTATATTAAAAATCTTACTCAGACAAAGAAGCACTTTTTAGCTAGCAAAAGATGTAATCTAGACCTAATGTTTCCTTAGAAATGTCAATTGAGCATTCTGATGATAGTCTGTACTAACTCTGTGCTTCAAAGAGAGGATGTATTGATCAAACATCCATTGATTACAACATTCAAGAGTTATCAGATTTTCTTTGGAAAGAAGTATGTTCATATGAGGAATTAAGGAGAAAAAAGTTCAACCCAATTAGCAAAGCATGACTGAATAAAATATCTATAGTTCTATGTCTTCTGTCATTGGGTTAACACAATACATCTTTCCTACATAGTATTTATTAACCTGTTAAGTCTTTATTTTATAGAAAGCAGAAAAACATTTTTGTGCAGACTAGAAAATGAAAGGACAAACCTATTGTTCATAAAAGCTGTAAGGAATGAGAACTGCATTATAGCGTGAAGATACAATTTAAGAGCAAATGCTTTGACCCTTTTAATGGTACTGGAGATAAATATAGTTGCTATAGAACAGATCTTGGCAATCGAGATGAATATTTAACTTAGTACAGTTTTGTTCCACTAGACAAATTAATCAAGATGAAATTAAATAGGTCCACTTGTCTATTTAAAATAAGTCCCTAAAAATCATCATGGCTAAACATATTAGGTAGAAAGCATTTGAAAAATTAAAAGTTACAAGATGACATGAATTTATTGAAATAAGCAGAACATATGTTGCATACAACTCTTGTTGCTGCCATTTGTATTCGAAAGTTCAGCATTTTAAGCTGTACATGTGGGAAATAAAGGTTAAAAGGAGAGTCCTGGAAGGGAAGAAAAATTAAACAAATCATTTAACAACAAATGCTATTGCTAAAAATATCTGTCAGAAAATAAAATTCCATGAGAGACAGTCCAATTGATACATTAAGTACTCAGGGCTTGTCTTAAGACTCAAAATTCATTATCAAATACCTCAAGAGGAAAAACTTACTTTCACCATGAAAATAAAATATAATCACTTCTCATACTCTATATGTGTGCTTTTAAGTTAAAAAAGAAAAGGTTGATTTAATGGAATTTGGCAGATAGAACTAAGTTTAACAAGGTCGAGTTCTCTCTGATTAGGTTGTGCGGGTTAATTAGGATATATTGAACTGGGAAATCCACTTGCAGATGAAACGTTCCCCAAAGATCTGATTATATACAACAGTTCTTAAGAGCAGCGGCTGGTGCTTAGCAAGGCTGGCAGCTGGCAGAACTAAAATCTACTAGAAGATAAGAGATCCTTGAAGATGTAGAGATATGTTAGGAACAAAATATAACTGAGTCATAGGAAGACTTCAACATAAAGTTTCTAGAGCCTACAAGAAAGATGGAGAGAGACTATTTACAAGATCATGTAGTGACAGGACAAGGGGGAATGGCTTCAAAACTGACAGTAGGTTTAGATTAAATGTTAGAAAAAATTCTTTAGTGTGAGAGTGGTGAGGCACTGGCACAGGTTGCCCAGAGAAGTTGTGGATGCCCCATCCCTGGAAGGGTTCAAGGCCAGGTTGGATGGAGCTCTGAGCAACCTGGTCTAGTGGAAGGTGTCCCTGCCTGTGGCAGAGGGCTTGGAACTGGATGATCTTTCAGGTCCCTTCCAACTCAGGCCATTCTATGTTTCTTCATCCTTCTAAGAATAAAAAGTTGTGCAGAGTGCTTTCATTATTTCCAGTTGATTTGCTTTGTAGGCCATCCAAGTGCCATGTGCTATGATGGTGTGCTGAAGCATTGCACTAGGCAAGCGTCTAATAGAAGACAGTATCTCCCTCTCTGAACCGGGCCAGGCATGTCAAGCATATCTTCAGAGAGAAGACATTAATATTTAATTAACATAGCATAATTAAGACTAAAAATTTTCCGAGCAAGAATTTTGGATAATTAAACTGAACAGCCATCTTGATCAACAGAACTCTGCCGTATCTAAAAGAAAAGAAGCCCTTGAACAAAAAAATGGAGCCTAGGGAAGCAATAAAAAAGTAGGATAACAGCTAAAGCTGAAAGCTTCTGTACTGCTGTCCAAATCCTAGACTCACTTAACAGATTCAAACAAGAATAATGCCTCTAAAAATTGTGATATTTTAAGCTGTAGTGTAGGCAGGAGAGGGACAATATTTCTTAATTTTATTATCTGGTTATTGGAATGTTGACATTATCTTCACATCAGAGACTTTCATGTATAATTTTGACTTTATGAAACTAGTGAGGTAGATTTTCTCTATCTGATTTCTGGCAGGTAGAGATTTGGCAGAAACAGATGAAAGGTTATATATTAGATAACAATATATATTGTGTTTTAAAATCTTGAGAGAGAGGTTTCACCTGTTAAAACTAAGTGTATGTATAAGACATGGTTAGAAGCTGTTTATATATAAACAAACATAATTTACAGGATTGAAAAGGAAATATAGAACATGAAATAAATTATTCCATGCTCATTTAATGCTTCTTATAAACTTATGATGCTTTCTGCAGTTGGCTTTGCTGGTGGAAATGCCAATAACAAAGGCTGGATTTTTCCACATATAATCCTTTCCCTCTTAATAATCCAAACTGAGATGGAGATGAATAAATTACATAATATGGGCATAGGCAGAGCAAAAATCACATATCTTCCTTCCCTCCCATATTATGGAATTCCAGCCAGGGCTCACAAGATGATGTATTATTTGCATGAAGGCAGAAAGAATTCAAATGAAGCAATTATTAGACAAGAATACTTGATAAATGGTAGCAATATGTTCAGTAAAATGTACCTGACACAGTTATTTCTAGACAACCACCTCAATAGTCTTAAAAATTTATTGTTATGAGCGTTTAAGAGACAACAATGCCTTCATTTTAAGCAAAGAAGGATGACGTGACACAAATATTTTCCTAAATCCTCAACAATAGATATTTCAACAGATGCAAAATCATGGTGCAGGTACTCAGCTTAGTATCCCTGTTCCCCCTGAAATAATTTATGTCACCTCAAGGTAGGGCTTTGCCTTTGCACTCATCCCCTTGCAAATGTAATAACGAAAAAACATGTATATGCCTTGAAATATTGTGTTATGCTTTAATGAAAAAATAGCCTAGATATTGCAGTACCTGTGACCTGCTTTCCTACAGTTTGGGAGTCAAACCAGCTCTTTACAGGTTGAGTAATTCTGCTGCTCTCGAAGCGGTATTGACAGTGAAAACAAAAATTTTAAAATGAAGTTAACCTTTCAAACACCAGCCAGGGAAATCCAATTAATTAGTTTTCATTAATTTCCCAGTGGAACACCTGTGGTTTATGTGTGTGTGTGTATATCTATATCTATATCTATATCTATATCTATATCTATATCTATAT
>NW_020897715.1:1705706-1753513 GCF_003984885.1 Neopelma chrysocephalum
TATATCTATATCTATATCTATATCTATATCTATATCTATATCTATATCTATATCTATATCTATATCTATATCTATATCTATATCTATATCTACATATATATCTCCTGCTGTTTTGGGAATTCCACCTTTGCCTCAACCCCAAGCAAAAGAGCAGATTCCCAACACCACCATTAGTGATGAAGACCATTTGCAGGAGACAATTTTCTGTAAATTCTCATCCTGTCTTTTCAACACACTGGAGATAATAATCACAAAAGTTTCTTGATTCCCTAGAACTTTCCTCAATCTCACCAGCCACAAAAAGTTCCAGCTATTTAAATCTCTGCTAACCTTGGTGGTTACTTAGATGCTGAGGAGTTATTGTGCCATGAGTCTAAGTTAAAAGGGGAAGAATATTGGGAGGAGAGACAAAAATCAGAAAGCAATAGGAGCTATTAACAAAATTTACATATTCTGACATTTTCTGTCCACCCCAAAGAAGATCATCTCTAACAAGATAAGCACACTTCTGACAGATAAACCTGATCTAAAATAAATGTTATAATCATACTTTCTCTCTGTAACTACATCAAGCAGAAGAGAAGTTATGCCAGCTTTGAGAATTCAGGTTCAGGAAACACTAGGGTGTCCCAGTCAGTGTTTCTGTCAGCCCTGGTATCACTGCAGTTCTCCTTGTCATTGACACTAAAACTAAATATATTTATTCTGTTGTGTTACAAATAATAAATTTCATAAAAAATGACATTTGGGCCATTCCAAAATTATTAGGAGTTTCAGAAAATGGTCAAATACTTGAGCTGGTAAGGAGAAGAAATTGTAAAATAATATATAGAGAAAAGGCTGTGATAGCTCTGCTTTATCAACCAAGTAAATATTATGACTGATAGTCTTCCATAGATCCCTGCTCAGGAAAATCAGCGTACACTTTCCAGTTCTTAAGGAAAGGATGCACAAGGATGCATGTTTGTAACACAAAACATAGCATCATCATAAAAAATAGAGAGAATTGCTCTGTTTAACTCTGTTTTACTGAAACCGTTCAAATTTTGAATCAGTTTGATCCCAAACAGTTCTTTTTCTAGTTCAGCAGCCAAGCAAGTAAATGGAAAGATTAATACAAACATAATTATTACAACACCTTCCAGAAAAGACTATCCATTACTCTCATAGATAGTGGAATTGATATATATCTATATGTAAATATATATTTTTTTATTTTTGAGAACTGCTACAGGTAAGTAGTTCGGGCTTGTGTCCAAACAAGTAGCTGATTCTTCAATTTTCAAATTCAGTGGGCACAGTCCCTCAACTCCCAAACATGTAGGTTTCTTTTAACCTCAAGTATGCAAAAGGATACTTACTACTTCTTTCAGAGGCAGAATGAATGAATCTATCAAGCCAATGAGTGTTGTGCCATCTGCCCCTTATACAGCAAGAGCATTAATCACAGCAGACTCCCCAGCTGGGTCCATCTCCTATCCTTAACCAGATCCATGAATCAGCAGGGCGGGGAGCGAGGAAAACATTAGCCTGGACCAGCGGTACAAGTTTCTAGTGTGGACCAGGGTGGGTTTGTGTGTGTGAACTTCCCCAACATCGGAGAAGGAAGTTGACTTTTACTGCTTCTTTCATCTGTGTCATTTACAGTATGAGGTGAAATGCTCCGTTTTGAACAGACTCGCAGTAGGAGCCGATGTTGTTCAGTAACATAAACTGACCCCAGCTGAGGATGAGAACCATCCACATATTCATGGTAAAGCTTGGGCAATAAATTGCAGTTTCATAGAATCCTTTTATGGATTTAAATTAATAAAAAAACACATTCAAATGTAGAGATAAAATGGATATGAGTGACATCCTAAAATGTTCCATTCAGGACTAGAATGTACTACCTTTTTTTTTCAATAACAAACCAGTCTGTTCTTATTGTTTTGTCACTTCATCATCCTCCTAGTTACCTCAAGCTAGTCACTCACAGATGTTTCCTAGCTCTCTCTCTTCTTGAAAATCTGCAAGCCTAATAAAAGACAATAAGTCCTTTAGGCAAAAAAGAGGTGTATTTCCAAGTGAGATATCACTAACCTTAGTTTGCAAGATTTACATGAATAACAACCCTCTTTCTTCAGTTCCTTCTCTGTGAAAATATATGTGTGTATCCCTTGGTAATCTGAGTGCCACAGAATTAGAAAAAAAAATCATGGGATAATGGTAGGGCTTATCAGATAATTAGCATGAAAGAGCAGGAAATTCATAAAGAACATTGTTTACACAATCAAAGCAATTTCATGATTCACTCTGATAAAGTTTGCTTTGAGAAATAAAAATACTTCATTTTAACTTTATCACTTTGTTGGTCTTTTAGATAACATCAAAATGATTTATAGACTGGACTGCAAACCTCTGTTCTTGAACCTCAGTAAAATTGTTTTGGAAGGCTTCTGTGGATCAGATGGCTTGATGACATTTCTTTTTTCCCTTCTTAGAGCATCTGGCAATCTGAGTATCTCAGTACTCGTATATCCCTATTTTCTGGGCTATTCCTGTCCAACTGATTACACTTACTAGGGAACTATTTTAATATCAATGTTTAGAGTTTTCAGAGTAGCATTTTAGCATCTTAAAATTTCAAATGAGAGTATGAAATTTTGCTAAGTTACAACATGAAAATTTCAAGGGTATTATAAATCAATACTTATTAGCTAAAAGTATGCACCAAGGGAAAGAAAATAAACGCTCAATGGCACATAAATCCTGCCTGATGCTCATTGACAAAAGAAAATAGAGATACAAGGAAGTTAATTTCCCTTTTTGCGTGACCACATGTACTATAGCAGCCAATAACACCTAATATTTTTCTGCATATTCTGTTTTTTATTGCCTATGCAGTTCCTATTCATATCCAGTCTAAAAAGCTTTTCATATACTTGCTCAGCTATTTGCATGAATAATATAATTTACCAGTAATTTTCACAGTCTAATTATTCATTACATTAAAAAACATTTCCTTTTATTAATTTGAAACTGTTTGCCTGGTAATTTTAACAAATGCCCTTGTGCTCATTTTATGAGCCAACCTGATTTGCATTCTCTAAAACAATAATTTTAATTATTTTCCCTTTTTCCCCTAAGACAAAACAGAACAATCTGGAGTTCCTGATGTACTCTCCTACTAACTTGGGATAAACAGATGTCTGACTTCAGTGGAGACCAGTCACATGGCTGCATATACAAGATTACAGTTTAGCAAATGATAGCTGTCATTTCTACAGTGAAGGTTTTGTACCTGTAACTGTGAAGTCTGTGTATAATTAGCTGATAAAAGAGGCCTCTACGTTTGAAATTTTTGACTGTAGCTTTCAGATTATAAAGGTCACCAACATCTTGTTCACATTTCTATATATTACTAATTTTTTACATGGTCCATCAGTGATTTTTACTTATTTCATAAAAAAGTATTTTTTATTGAAAAACTAGTTAGATCATAATTTATCTTCTCCCCTTTGTATCCCAATCCAAACTGAAAGAAACTTTTGATTTTTAAGGCCCCTGATAATAAAATATTTCTTTTCATGCTTTGAAAAAATTTTACTGCTGCTGTGCAATACCCATTTATTCAGATGTGGGCACCTGTGGTTTGGAACTGAGGAAGGCAAGGGCAGACCCACTCCCAGCATCTGGGGGCTGGCACCTACAGCCCCAGCCTGGCTGGAAAGGAGGGTTTTGGGAAACGTGGCCTTTCCATCAGTAAATTGTGTTTGTAGCCTCACATGCCCAAGGACACCAAAATTCAGACTCTCTGTTGTTATTTTGGAAGGCTTTCTTGGTATAAAGATAATCAAGACAAGTCAAAATTCCTCTACCTTTTTTTTTTTTTGCATGCAATACACAAGTTATAACTCTTTAGGGAATAAGACATGTTTTTTTACGGTGCTAGAGCAGCAACCTGCTTCCTAAATCCCCCTCAATCCCTCTTACTCTTTTCTCCCTCTTTCTTTAAGCATGATATACATTTGTGTTTTGCTGTCTCTAAGCAGCAATGAGCGCTAATAGTTGATCTGAATAATGTCAGATCAATTGGCTGTTTTGGGCCACTAATTTAGTGTCTAGATCAATTACACATATTAAATAAATAATATTCTTCAGCATGATAAGGAGGAGAGAGGAGAAAAACTCTTTTGCGGTAGACGAGTTTGAGGAACCTTCAAATAGTTCACAAGGGTGCCTGTACATCAATCCAGGAGAGCTTTCAGGCATAGATGAAATATAATAAAATACCTGCATGCTAACACAAGAAGCATGAAGGACAAACAAGGAGAAATTGGAAGCTGTGACTAACACAGAAAAATGATATAGGAGAGTTGACAGAAACATGGTGGATGTACGACCTCGCTAGCTCGTAAACATGGTGAGTTAAAGCCCAGCGTTACCAGCTCAGGATGAAATACAAATGTATACATTTCCACAATTGAGAGGATGAGAGTTGAGACATGAAAAAACAAAGTAGAATTTCAAAGGATTTTATTAATCCACTCTAAAAATGCTTACATTTATTATGAGGGGATCTAGCTGGGATGGATCCCAGTGCTTCTGCTGAAAAGTAACATTCAATTTGAAGACCAATTTGTAAAGAACTAAAAAGAAGGGATGAAATTATAATAAGTAAACAAGACTGCATAGATGTGCTAGAAAAGGTGATCAACAACTCGCAATGATCCCTGTAGTTCAAAGAGGAAGAGAAAGAACTTCAATCTGTAGATAAAGTTACATATTGACATTCCTATTCTGCTAGAATACTTGTCTGTAAATATCACACAGGAGTTAATCATTGGCACAGCTTAACTATGGAGAACTACCACACAACTATCCTGTTAAATATCTTCTGTCACTTGTACTCTTATATAGCATTGGGTGAGAAGAGACTTAACAGTAGAAACAGATTAAAAACATGTCAAGACCTCCCAAGTGAATTTGAACAGTATATATAACAAATAATAGTAGATATAATCATTGCTATGAAATCTTTTTAAATCAGTTCATCCTGTTTTTCTTTAGTAAAATTAGCAAAAGTGAGTCAAAAAGTCAGTTTTACAAAGATGGAAGTAGTGAATAATGTAGGTAATATACACATAAATATTATTGTCAAATAGTGGTGCAGCAGTTTTAACAGAAACACCTAATCTTTTAAAGGAAAGCCATTATCCTGAGTTCAAATTTTTTGGCAAATCTGTGCCAAAGTTCAGAATCAGATGCCTAGAGAAAAAAATCTATTAACAAAACTGGTGAAACACTTACAAGCACAATTCGCATACCTTCTTCTAACTACATTAATACAAATATATTTTTGCAGTTAAAATATTTCTTGCTTTAATTATTAATTCAAATATTTTAGCAGAACTATATTAATTTTTCCCCTACAATTTTCTCTAGCTGCCACTTACTGTGGAATGAGCAATTTTTGAAATGGTATCACAGGAAAAGGTAAAAAATAGAAAAATCCCAATCTAAAATATTTATGAACTTAAAAAAGATAAAAAATCCCACTTTTTTTTAATTCAAGTGTCAGGAACTGAATCAGAAAGATGCAAGCTCAAAATCTGAGAATTAATAAAGAGCAAACCAAAATGAATATCTATTTTCATAAAATGCCTAGAAATTAAACATATATATATTGGAAATTGTTTCTCATGACGATACATATTTTCACAAGATCTGAGAGTATTTAATAACTTTTTAAAAAGGAAAAATTTTGAAATAGGATAATATTGAAATCAACCCACTCTTTACACATCCTTCAGGGGACTGGGAATCTCCACGTTAGAATACCAGAATACTCAAATCACAGGAGTACTTTTAATGTGTTATTGAACTACTTGCTACACTATATCTAGACTAAACCTAGGTAATCATTCAGCACAAATGATGAACACTGACATATCTAAAACTCTAGAGACAATAGTATTTTGTAGATATATGTTCCATTTAGAAATGTCTTGTACATTTGTTAACATGTAGATTAGAAGAAAATATAGAGTCCAATGGGAAAAACAGAGTTTTGGGACAGTGAGCTGTGAGTTAATCAGGCAAACACAATCTTATCTTGTAAAGAAGCATTTGAATGTAGCTCAGAAGTGAAAAATTAAAAGGTTTCTTTAATTAATAAAAATATCCACACACTGCCTTCTGGATAAGAATACAATAGAGTGAACTTCCAGGGGAAATACTAAATCTGTCTGGATTGCCTGAAAATCTTGAAAAGAGAGCTGTCTATAAAAGCTGACATACTCCACCAAAGGGAAATGAATGTACAGCCTCAAATGCAGGTTCAGGGCTTGTGATCTCCCCCTGCCAGGGAGAGAGAGCAGCAATGAGTGATCAAGGGACAGCAAATCACTGTGACAAGGGACACTCCACTAATTTAACTACTGAAGTCAGACACAAAAACTACCCTGTCTTGTGTCATCAGAGTGACCCTGCTCTCGTTTCCCTCCCTTCTGGCCCCACAATCCTTCCCTCACTCAGCCCTGGTGCTGGTGTGGGAAGGGGATGCAGGTGGCTGAGTAACTTCATCTGTGCAGTCAGGCACAAAGTTAATTCCACAAAAACAGGGCAAGTAAAACCAGCAGCAACTGCCCTTGAAGTTCAGTTTTGGGTGGCAGATGATCTTATGGAGCATGTCACAGCCCTTTGACTTCATCACACATGCTCAGCACCTACAACTCAAAATGATCACAGGAAGGACATGGACCTGTTAGAGTGAGTCCAGAGGAGGTCATCAAGTGGATTAGAGGGATGGAGCACTTCTCCTGTAAGGAAAGACTGAGGGAATTGAGATTTTTCAGCCTGGAAAAGAGACAGGTCTGGGTTGACCTAATTGTGGCCTTTCAGTACCTGAAAGTAGACCACAAGAAAGATGGAGAGAGACTATTTACAAGGGCCTGGAGGGACAGGACAAGAGGGAATGGCTTCAAACTGATAGAAAGTAGGTTTAGATGAGACATGAGGAAAACATTCTTCCCTTTGAGGGTGATGAGGCACTGGCATCGGTTTCCCAGGGAAGCTATGGATGCCCCATCCCTGGAAGTGTTCAAGGCCAGGTTGGATGGGGCTTTGAGCAACTTGGTCTAGTGGAAGGTGTCCCTGTCCATGGCAGGGGGGTTGGAACTAGAGGATCTCTCAGGTCCCTTTCAACCCAGGCCATTCTATGATTCCATGATTATGGAGTGGTAACTGCAGTATATTCCATCGCTTTGCCTGAGAAACCAACCTACTTTTACACTGCTTACACTCCATTTTCAAGAAGACCCATTACCCAACCACATTGCGAATTCAGCTACATCTTCATTAGTGGAAATAGGTTATGTTTTGACTGAAAGGACTCACAAAAAAAAAAGTAAAAGATAAAGCAAAAAGCCCAATTAGAGACCTTTCAGGAGTAAAACTACTAGGCACAGACCTTTCTGATTTAAATTATCACATGACTTAATCTTAGCTAATTCATAACAATAAGAAAGAACATGAAACAAATATTGGAGCAGTAGTAAAAGTAGTAGCAAGCTATTAGTAAGTTTACAAACCAAATGAGCAAGTGAATAACATCCATAGAAAAAAAGGACAACATGAGATAATAATGAGTTAAACAGCACCTGCTTAATAATCCAACATACCCAAGCAAATGCACTCACAGTCTGGCCTTGGTGGGGTGCGGGGCATGGAATGTAATCAAAATATGCTATGAAAGGCTAAGTTTTTAATCCATTGTTTTGAGATATTACCTACAGCATTTTCATAAGTGTTTTTTGGAATGGAACAGAGCTCATTTTCTTAAGATTTTTCAGGTGTGAAGAGGTCTAAAATCATAGGCATCATACTACATTATTCAAAAAAATGGTTTCATGAAGGGCAGCAATAGCAAAAACCTTTCTGTCATTTAGTTCGTTATGAAAACTAATCATTACAAGATTTTAAGATAAGTGAATGGAGACCTGAATCCAAAGTGGATTTCTTTCTGACCCACTTCATATTAAATACATACAGTTCTCAAGCAGACATCATCAAGACCTGGAAAATACTCAATATTAGTCCAGCTGGGAGTAGATAAGAGCAATGATTTGGCATGAAATCAAGACCACTTTGTGTTATGGTAGGAACTTCAGATAAAAATAATACAAATTAAAAAATCATGCTACACTCATAAAGATGCTTTTCTTGACCAAATTCTCTTGCAGAAAGCAGAATATTTTTATGATTTCTTATTTTAAAATTATGTATTTACTTAGTAAAAGAAAATTTCTGATGTGCCAATTTAGATGGAAACACCTACCCGTCCAAATACAAGGTCAACACCATGAATTACTAAGATTCTATATTGCCTGTAACAAAACCTTCATTCTATTTTTGAAAAATATCCTCTATCTCACTTTTCACAGCTACATTCTGCTTTTAATGCATTAAATTACATATCCAAGTTATTTTTCAAATGCCACATTAAAAATATAGAGGCTCATTTCCCTATTGAGAGACAACATACTTTCCTACAGTTAACTAATAATTGCTCTTTAAAAAATAAACAAGTAAGTTTTATAAGATCTTTCTGTTCTTTAATATACTGTATTTTTTTAATGAATGATAATAGGAAAAAACCTCAACATTTGTAAATATAATACCATATATCTGGATATTAGGTTGTGGAATTCAGTGTACGTGATTGTCTTATGATGAGAGGATTCCTGGAACCAAGAGAAAATGAGGAATTTTACTAAAATAAAGCACATCTTGAACTCCATCATCAATGGACAAGAATTATGGTATGAGGTCCCCTAAATTATCCTGACAGCATTTTCAATAGTGTCCTTATCAATCACTGGTTTCTGCCCAAATATTGCAGGAAGATATTGTACTATGGGAATCAATTGCCTGACAAAGTATAAGAGATTTCTGTTCTTAAAATAAAATTAAATGGACTTTCAATATGTTGCAATGCATACTTAGAGGAAGGATTGAATATGGATAGATACTTTATGCTAATTGTTTGCTTGTTTTCTTTTTTTGCTAGTAGGAGTACTGTTCCTCTAAATGAAATCTGATTTTTTTCTGCACTGGCTATATAAAATTATTTTTTCTATTATTCCCTGGTCAACAAAACCAATAAAAATACACAAAGCAACCACACATAATAGCTTCAGCTGAGGTAATTGTAAAGTTTAATCTTGGTTTTTCTCACTTAAATGAAGAATTAGGTTGTTTACAGCAGTTATAATGCCATATATTATGAACCCACTGACATCAAAAAATGCCATATAATCTCTTTTCTTATCTAATCATGTAGCAAATTAAAGATTCTGTAAATAAGGTCATCAGCTGACTAAAGCACCACATAGACCAATATGCCATGAGAGGGTAATGATATTTACAGGTGATTTGAACCACGGCAGATCAAACAAATTGCAGTAAAATGTCTGTATTCACAATTTCGCATTCACATTATTTGGGTTAAAAGTTCTGAAGCAAATTATTTAACTAATTCTAAAACAAGGAGTTGGATGTCTTTCAACATACAAAAGTAGATACTTCCATTTTCCTTCACATTTTAAACAAAAGCAAATCAAAGAACTGCAGGAAATACAGATTTCAGTGTAGTGAAAGTACAATCTAACCTCTGCAGGAAAAAAAAAGAAAAAAGAAAATTATATCTTCATCATTATTTCTAGTTGAAAGACATCTTAGTCTGTTTCTCTAAGGAGGTGTGGTGCATGTCATGAATTTTATGTGTATACGTGCCTCTGTCTTTCATTCTTTTTTAATTTCTGAAGTTACCACTAATCTATGTCACACAGATTTCACAGGGAATACCACTCTCACAAATTTTATGGAAATGGGTTGCTGAAGAGAGCAAACCCTTCTATTTTTCATGACTGAATAAAAGACAGTACTATGGGATTGTGCCATTTTAGCATCACAGAACTTTCTGCAAGACATGAATTTTTCCGTGGGGTAGGAGTTTACTGAGAGCAGTCATAATATTTCCTTCCTACATACATTTTCAGAAGGCTTGCTATAATTCAATCAAAAAGGTAGCTAAGGACAAGATACAGGAAAAATTATTAAGAGCCAGTAACATATGTGATGTGAAATCATCTGATGATAAGCAGTCTCTACCCACTAAAAATATATGCCCTCAGCCTTTTGGGAAGTACAGACAAAATCCATACTGGTCCTTTATATTCCTCCAGCACTTCATCTCTACCTGCAAGAAATGCTAAATACAAAATGTATTCATATAATTGGTTTGCTCATCTAATGATTCTGTTCATAGCTTTTACAATTCTTAGTCACCTGTTCTCCCTGTTTATAATGTTTTTTCTCCATTCTGTTTTATGAAATTCTTGCATCCACTCCTTCACCTTGTTTCTAAACACAGAGCACAAATAATTATATAATTCATGAGTAGCACAATTTTCTAAAGTAGACTAAAACTAAGTCAAAGGAAGTTCCAAGCATTTATTTTCTTGTCAGCAGCTCAATTAGTTTCACCCATACCACAGAAATGCCCATCACTTTCACATAGTTTGTAATTGTAAAAGAAATGTCGTAACTCACCAAAAGAAGAGGAAAACAAATTATGGAAGGTACTCTTCCACTCAAAAGTCCTTTAAACTGGGTTTTCTTTGGAGCACTCACATCCACCTGCTGACAACACCTCTTTTGTCTTGTCTCAGAGGGGATGCAGCAGCAGGCAATTACTTCTACAAGCTAATATTTGACTCTCCTTCTTCCATGACTGTTAACCTTCTGCATGAAGCTTCTTCTAATGAGCTAGAAAAGTCTAACGTCATAAACAAAGGAATCTGCTTATGCTGTATAAAGACAAGAGAGCAAAATCATTTATGGGATCTGACAGGTACTATTTTTTTGTAGGATGGGTCTTTCCTGATAGTTTATAAGCAGCTGAATCATGGTCTGCGTGGCCTCCATCTCCTACCTAAGAATAACCATGTCTGTCTTCTCTGTGCATCGCTGATCAGAGTATATTTTACAACTGTTACACAAACAGTAAATAATATCAAAAACTTAATGCTAAACTTTATTCCTAAGGTGCTTTTTTCTACAAAAAGTGCTTTGTTTTTATTGTTTTGCTTGAAGTGTTCCCCTACGAAAAAAAAAGTATTTTCTCATTTTTCGTCAGACTATATAAGCAGCTTGAGTATGTTCATCAATATTATCTCAAAGATCAGTAATCCCAGAATTGATGCAATTATTTACACCTTTTATTTCAATATATAAAAACATTACAATGCTTTATACCAGCGTTATTACAAACACATGGATCAAGAAGTGACTTAGTGATGTTCTTTATTTTGGTACCTGTGGGTAGTACAAGAATTTGCTAACAGTTGTACAAGGTGTGAAACACACACACAAAATTCCTTTTGTTTGTTGTCAAAGAGCTTGACAAACTAAAATTTTTTTTTCTGAAGAAATAGAAACAGTTGAAGTTTTACAGAAAGATAGTACTTTAGTACTTCTGTTTACTGTGGTCTCTGATGGGTCAGTAATTTTCTTTAGCCTTTAGAGATATCAAAGTACTTTATGACATATCACCTTATAATTACCTTATAATTCATGTATAAAATAGAGTTTTAAGAACGTCTATAGGTGAAGAGAAATTGAATGGATGTGTAATCCATGCTAAATCCAAATGAAGTCAATAAAATCACAAAATAAACTGAAAACGCAAACATGAACTACATTGAATAATCTCAGAATAAATCCCACTGAAATTTATTTTCAAATGTATTTCATTCTGTATTGAAATACAGTTTCCCAAATGACTGAAGTTCAGAAATATTGATGGAGCTGAGTGGTGGTCAGTTAACTTTAATGACTGCCTGATTGGGGTGACGTTGTGTATTTGATCTCAGTCAGCCCTTCCTTTGCAATATAGTTTTGTTGTTTCATTGGAATAAACTTTAGTTTATATTAGTCAGAAACAAGAGGATTATTACATGAATTTGTCTCACTTGTTGATTTTTTTCCTGTGTCTTGCTGCAAAGACTTTAGGTCTCTGTTTGAGTTTATCTGTGTATTGTTGTTGAATCACCACCATCTTATGTTTTCGCTAATTATCATGACTTTATACTTTCTGTATATATATTTTTAACTCTTTCTCAAAGGAACTTCTATTCTGACAATATATTTTGATCTTCTGCTCTACTGATGTGTATCTTTTCAGTTGGACAAGTCTTTATTTGAGAAATAATGAGTTAGTCTTATTAAATTTTCCATAGTAGGATAAATCTATACAAAGTATTATTGACAACTTTCCAAAGCCTACTTACATAAAAAGAGGAAAAAAATGTTGTGAGAAAAGAATGAACACTTGAAATTGAAAGATAAGAGTGTAAAAGGAAAGCAAATGAAAGGAATTACAATAGAAATAAGCAGCCTGAGGGTAGAGATGAACATATCTGAATTCTGGTGGGGTTTCATGCTCACACACAATCTACTTGTTGAGACAGTAGTTGACTTGCATTACATTTTACTGTTGTGTAAGAGATTTCTATCCCTATATTTTTCTATCCCTATAGTTTTAAACATTATTTTTCCCACTCTTTTCAGTTCTCAGATGTGTTCTTACAGATGTATTAATGTAGTTGTTTTAAATTAGTTTTAAATGTTATTCACAATTACTTATTTACATTAATAAATAATTTATTAATTGTTAAATTTACATCACAGATTAACTTTATAATTTTCAGATACCCAATAATCATGAATAACATTGAGGGTAATGAAACTTTTAAGAGAGGTAAACATTTCATATGAAAGAATAGCTTTTGCTTAATGATACAAAAGGAGGAGAAAGTAGTTTAGAGGTATATAAAAACAAACTCTGTGGTATGCAGGAGAAGTCATTATTCAATGTTTCTTCTTAGAATTTGATATTTATTTGGAAAGTTCCTGCAGATTTGTACATACAAGAAATCTTTAATTTTGATTTGTTTTGAGATGCAATATTGAAAAAGATATGCTGCTGCAACATGTCAGTTGGAGAAAGAAAAATGTCAAGCCTTGATTTTCCTTCTGAGAGAACTGTGAGAGGTTGACTGTAAACACAGTGGTAACTCATCTGTACATGGCTGTCAACTTATTTGTTGACATGTGAAAGTAAGAAATTGGCAGTCTAAATCATCATGAGAAAAAAGAAATCCTAAAATTACTCATCCTTAAGTAGGAAAATAACTACATTTTAAACATCTGTGGTTTGTAGTAAGATTACATAGACAGTTTACTCTCTCCGTCTCCTCCACAATTCCACAACCTCACACAAACCCAAACCAGCACAAAAGTTGAGACGCCTCAAAATACAAAAACACCCCTGAAGACACAAAATATGTCAAGCTTAAATGTCTAAGAATCATAAAGATGCTAAGTGATAGCAGCAGAATGATTAGTTTTGAGAGCTAAAAAATGCTCTTTGAATGCTCCTATATTTAGTTTCTTTGGTCCAGACACACACAAAAAAACCCCCCAAAAAAACCAAAATAAACTCAAACCATATAAGTGATACAGTGTTGCTGTATTCAAATTAACATAATGATTCAATGAATAAGATCAAACAGTGTAAAAAAAGTGCCTATTCATTAATATTTGTAATATTCCAACAGCTACAGAACAAAACCAGTAAAATATGCAATCCAATAAATTTAAATCTGGATCTAAAATATTTATAATTTAAAAGATCAGTTACACAATGACATATAAATAGAAATGCACATATAAATGTTAATTCAAATAGATGCTTGCACCACTCTCTAGACCTATACAGGTAGTGAAGAAACAGGAATAGCTTTGAAAATAAACATTAAATACTTAATAAGTCCCAGCATGAGTACTGAGTTATGTATTCCCCTTGTACCAAATCTAGAATCTGCTTGGTTTTTAATATTCCTATGATGCCAGAGGATGCTTTGCCATGGGAAGGTCAAGTATGTATTTATTAAGCAGCATCTTGCTGGGAGACAACAGAGTTTAAAAGCCAAATGGAGCAAACAGACTGTGCCTTCCAGGTGATTTTTCTTCTCCAAAGTGTGGAAGGAGGTGCAATGTAGTTGATCTTACAGGAGCTTGTAAAGATGACTTCTGTGTAGCATCTAACATTTATTTTCCAAGACAGCTATAGCAGGTATAGCCCTTAAAAGCCTGGAGTCAAATCTTTTATTTAATTCAAGACCACAGTCACTCAAAAATTAGAGCTGTGTTTTGACACACTATTATTTGTGACAAGCATAACAGTAGAAACTCCTGGTTTCCTCCTCAAGTGCAGCTCTTGTATAGCAAAGTAATCAGAACTCTACCTTCAGCGTCTTTTTCCATCAAAAATTGAGAGTTATTTCAATAACAATTATAATAGTTGGGGTTATACAGGAGTATACATACTACAATGATCACAAAATAAATACACGTGCAACCAAGTCTCCTCATAGATCCATTTGACAAGTACAAGTCAGCTGATTTGCCTTTTGAGACAAAAAGAAGTTGCATATGTTTGCCTGGGTTTATATTTCATCACATTTCCCTCACATGTTTCCTCAGCCTCAAAGACAAATTTTGTTTTTTAATACAAGAATGAGAGTTATGCCCACCCCATATTTTGTAAGAAAAAAGATGAGATAAATTATTTTTTATTAAGGAATGTAAACCATTATCTTTCTATTATCATAGCTCCTTTCCTCTATGCTTTGCCATCAGTCTCATCACCATCACAGCAAGCATGGCACTGATTTTTCCTTTTTTTCCTTCATTTCCAATCACTAATTGTGTGATTAAATGCTTGAGGTATTCAAATGATTCCTTGCCAATTCCCACTACCTGTCACTTTCCAATTTAAAGTCTATCTCTTGTATTTTCTCTTAATATTCCTATCCTGATATTTCCTCTTTGATCTCTTTTCAAGAAAAGCAGATTTTCCATGATTGTCTGCTTTTCTTTCACAGCAAAAACAATTCTGAGAAGCCTATGGCAATGTTAGGCAATGGTTCAACTTGTCTGCAAGAAGAATTAGGTCCTGAAACAAACACTATGTCAATGCTAAAACCAGTGTAGTCCTCAAACCTGATGCAACTCTGAACCTCCCAGGAGCAGTATTTATTATTGCTGCTCCGTGGAGCATTGCAAAGAATTGGAGAGCTGTGAGAAGCAGCAAAATGTGACAGTGAAAAGCACTTCTGACAATTTCTTCTCTAACAGTTACTTTATGGCCTTACTTTCTCAGGGCTTAGGTTTTTTTCAAAACCCTTTGTTTTTGCATTGTGGTGGGTTGACCTGGGGTGGGTGCAAATTACCCAGTAAGCTGCTCCTAGCCCTAGATCTTCTGCTCCAGGGAGATCTATCCAATCTCCTTTACCTCAGCAGGACAGAGGCTGGGGAGAAAATAAGATGGAAAAAATTTCATGGGTCAAGTCAGCTTAATAAAGCAAAAGCAAAGATCATGTGTGCAGAAACAAAGAAAAAGAAAGGTTTTATTCTTCCCTTCCTATCAACAGCCAATGTGGGACACTTCCCAGGAAGCAGGGCTTTAGTAAATGCTGAGATAGCTTCAGAAGACAAACATTATAAAAGAGTGTCCCCCATCTCTTCCTTAGCTTTTATTGCTGATCAGATGCCATATGGTATGGAATATCCCTTCAGTCACCTTGGGTCAGCTGTCCTCACTGTGGTCCCTTCCAAACTCTTGCTCATCCCCTGCCAAGTGGGCTTTTGGGGCTGATGGATGTTGATTTGGAGAAAGGGTCTCGATTCTGTGGAAGCACTGCCCAGCAGTACCAAAACACTGCTGTGTTCTCAGCACCTTTCTAGCTATAAATGCAAAGCTCAGCACTGTGAGGGCTCCTATGGGGAAAATTAATTCCATCTCAGCCAGACCTTGATACAGGTCTGGTTTTGTTTATCAAGGTCCAAAGCAATGTCTGGAATGCAGCCTGTAGAGAACCTCTTATCTTAAACTCAAACTTTGGTTCTGACTTAGAGTATCTAAGGGAGAAGATTTGCCTGCCACTGGACCAAAGTTATTAAAATTCATTACCTCTCTCTGTTAAATTAATGAAGATTTCTTTCAAAGTTCCTCAGGAGACACTGTTGTGCAAGAAATATTAATGTGATGGTGCTGCTTTTTTTTCTCTTTTTTTTTTAGTTTTCCTTCTTGAAGGTGGTGTTCTGACTGCTGTGCTGAATGTGGAGGAAACTGTGCCAGGTGGGAACCACAGGGAGGGAGGACATGATGCTCAGGGCTTGATCACTGCCTTTACTGACAGAGGCCAGCAGGGGAAATCTAACATCTACTCTGTCACAGGGCTGTAGCAAATGCCTCCCCATTAAGGGAACACTCACACATTCTTATAGTAGTAATATTAAAAAAATTATTTGGAATTATGAATGCATTAGAGTAAAATAATTTCAGTTGCATCACATTTTTTTTAATTAAATTTGGTTTTACCTCCATACTTTCTACAAATCAGGAAAAAAGGAGGATTTAGACTAGTAAAAGATTCACTGATATGAAGACTAGTCAGAAGATAATACAGCCATTTTGCTGATGTCAGATCTGTGGTTGTGTTGTTATTTATGAGTCACTGGCAAGAGCTGAAAACAAGCAGCTGTTTCAATTTTTTTCTTGGGTACTTGGTCAGTTTTATTCATGAGTCTGAAGTCAATATATTTTCTCACAGAGACCAAAGAAAATGGAACTCTTAAATACGCAATTTATTGCAAAAGAATGATGTTTACATGAGGATCTGCTGTGTAGAAGAAAAGTCATTATTATCCGTGGTTACAACTTTTAAAAATTTTAAGAACTATCCACAGATTTGTCTTGCCTCTGTGCTATTTCAGTAGACTCTCCTCTAATTAACATGGAGTAGCCTGTGATTAGACATTTGCTTGAGGCCTAGTCTTTCTAATGACTGAAACCTGAATTCTTTTTCTGATGATTTTTTAAAAAACCATTGATGAACTATGGTTTTACAGAAATGGTTCTTTAATTATGACACATTTTATGACCATGTCAGGAAGGGTTTTCTTTTTCACTAGTCAGTGCCTCAAATATCTGCTGAATGTTTTGCTTTCAAGAATGATTTTCAAAATTATCCACTGTTAAATCATGTATCTGATCGGGGTCCTTCTGTGGCCTAGAGCAAATAATCATGCATTTTAATTTCATATTTCCATTCTGTGAAGTGTTAAGTACTGTTAACTTTTCTTTCCATGAGTTAAATCTATTTTATAAGAGGAAAGAAATTATAAAAAGAAAGTGCATAATGTTTTTCTCTTTTGTAGATGCAATTTTCTTTCGTTTCTTAAAATTTCAAACAAAGGAAATACTAGATAAGCAAACATGAGAAATTTCAAATGTAGAACCCTTAAATCCATAAAAATCTAAATCAGTCTCTTTCCCCCAGTGAAACAACAAAAATAGAACTTACCTTCCTTAGTTTGCTGAGAATACTTGGCTGAGTTTGGTCAAAGCACATGGGGAAAAAAGCCTATGCATAAGCCAGAGGAGGTGTGGATAGACTGGTGTAACTCCTACTGCATTCCTACAGGTCCTTCTGTTCCTGTTAAAGAGCTTGCTGGAGTTTCTATTCAGCAGCTGCTCCCTCCCTGCGGTGAAGGTCTTCTCTCTGCCCTAGTCCTCCCCTTGCTGCTTAAGAAGCAAGATCTGGCCTGTTCCTCATCACTCTTCTCTTTGCCAGTAACCAGAAATGAGGATAAAGGAGGATTACTAAGGAATAAGTGAGTAGGAGGAACAGGGAGGGCTATTTACTCCGGTGTGAAGTAATTAGGGCTGAGCTGCATCAGAAAAGGGAGGTTGTGCAGCTCCTGGGCCTCTGGGCATGGAGAAGAAAGGAGAGCAAAAGGCCAAGCTTTGGTGCTACTCACTTCTTTCAGAAAGAATTTCTGAAAATCATTTTCTCTCAGTCCCACTCACTCATGCAACATTTCCCCAGGATTCCAGGACTTTTCCATGAGTCCTGGAAGCCAGCAAGTTGCTTTTCCCAACCTCATGCACAAAGGAGTTCTCCTCCCAGACTGGCACAACATCTGTCTTCTAGCCATCACAGATTTAATTCCTCTTATAATATAAAGCTGGCTGCAGTACTGCTTGATTCAGAAAACAAATGTATTTATTATTTGGGAAAAAAAAATCTGTACAAAGTTATGCTATTGTTTCTCGGAATAATAATTTTTAAAATAAGATTTCAAAATGTCAAAATGAAAGAGAAACCATAACAGCTGTTAACTGCTTTTAACTTTGTTATACATTATGTTATACATTATTTTATTTTATCTCTATATGTCTGTAAAAGAGCTGTTGATAAGAAATTCTAACTCAACATATTGTGATTACTGCAATCCTTACCTCTGTAAAGGTGCCCTCACCTCCAAAAAGAACCTCACTTCTGGAACTACCTAGAAAAAAAAATATAACCAATATGTATGTTCACATCCCCCCTCACCTCCTCGACCTGATTATCCCTTTAAAGATTATTCCTGTTCCTGAAAAAGATATATGGTCACATCCATGGGTACATATCACATTCACAATTCTATTACAGAATAACAGAATCATTTAGTTTGGAAAAGACCTCTGAGATCAACAAGTCCAACCTTTGCCTGATAATCACCTTGTCAACTAGACCATGGCACTGAGTGACACATCCAGTTGTTTGTTGAACACAAATTGACACCTATTGCCCTGAGCAAGAAGTTTGGCCCTATATAAGCACATAAATAAGTTTGGCCCTATATAAGCACATAAATAAGCACATAAATAAGCACATAAATTTGTTGAACACAAATTGACACCTATTGCCCTGAGCAAGAAGTTTGGCCCTATATAAGCACATAAATAGCTTTTGCAATTAGTCACCAAATTTTATACACATATGTGTTTGTAACTCATTAAAGCATTTTGTGCCCTTGAAAAGAAGCAAAAATTTTCTTCTTTGAAAATAACACCAACATAAACTATGTTATTGCTGGTTTTACTAGAGATGCTTGTCTTTTTATTTTCTTTAAAATGGTGTATTTTTATAAAGGGGACTTATTTATTTTTTTTTAAGAATAAAAATATGTTTAAAACTATTCATCAATTATGGTTTGGGTGCAAAAATCTGAGGCAAGATGTAAGGAGGTATTCAGCTTCTTTTTGTCTGCCTTGTCATTGTAGCTTCATGTTTATCTTTTTCTCTGGTATTACACATATGTGCTTGGACAAGGGGTTTATGATCTAATCTGACAAAGAAGGAATGAATCCCCTCCAGTTTCTAACCTGTTCTATTTCTATAAAGCTGAACTATTTAATATTTTCTGTTAAAGGAAAAAGTGTTAAAAACATCTACACTGAACACCAAAAAGTGTAAGTTTATTAACTCCAACTATATTCTGCTTTACTTTCAACCCATTCTCATTATTTGATTTTTACATGGTTCAAATTTTGTCCTCCATAATCAACACAAACAAATTTTAAAGGATATATATTTTTATATATACTTAAATATATAAATAGCTCACTAAAAGGTTGCTGTATTCAGATCAATTTATTTAACTTAAAAAAAGAATAAGTTGAATTTTAGCTCTTATTAACAACAGAAACAGTACTTTTATAAATGCACATAAAAGTAACATTTAATCTCTTGGAGTGGCCCAAAAATTATTGGAAAGATCACTGTTTCTCTGTAAAATAAAATTCAGCCTCCACGTTAACACATTACAGAAGCTCTTCAGAGCACTCTGAGTGCTAATTGTGTTAAAGTACATGCAGTAAATGGTTATAGTGTGCTATTTTGTTTTTATTGAAGACTAAATGATGTTTAAATTACCCCTTCAGACAGATAGTTTTGTTGTGTTTTATTATATTTTTACATAAATCTCAGTAATTCCGTTTCTAAGGTGAGGATAAAGAAATTTTTATCTGTTTAGGATGGTACAAAGAAACTAATTCCTACGTATATTTAAATGACAGTAGATGAGGCATTTCAGAATCTCAGTAAAAGCTCAAGAGCTTGATGATTTTGAGTATAACTTAACTGGAAATTATATTCATGCCCTCTAGTTTTTGAAAGATGAAGATGGGTAAGAAATATGGACCCTTTCAAAACTATAGTTGAGACAGTCACCTGAAGAGAAGGACACCTGTGTGAAAGCACATTTCTGTTCCTGTTTCAGCTCAGCACTTGAACCCTCACTAATGTTCACATCAGGTGACCTCCCAGCCTATGGTTCTCCTGAGACTGGTCACTTCCAGCCTCTTGTCTTCAAGGTGTTTGCCTATATTTACTTTGTGTTTTAAGACATTTCTTTCCTGCTAACTCTAGCACTCAAACAATCAGATTGCAAAGTCCTTTCAATTACTAAATGGCAAGAAAACTGAATTGCGAAGAAAAAAAAAATATTTTTTACCATGTTAGCAAACTAAATTAAATAGACAAAAGTCACCAAACGTAGAACATGGGAAGGGAGGAAGGGAGGAGATAGCATGGCTGGAGAAACAGAGAAAGAGGAGAAAGGAGATGAGCTTTTCCTCTTTTCCTCAGTAGTAAGTTCTTAGCTTTTTTTAAGTTGTAGTTTTATTAAGCCATAACATGAAACAGAACAGTTGACTTTTTCCTTCTTTGCTAGGCTGCTCTCCATAAAGGAAGTTTAGAGAGATCCAAGATTCCAATATTCTCTTACATTTTAGGCAAAGACTGATACACCACAAATTCCTTTTGCAGAGATTTTGCAATTAAGCTAAAGAACCTAAAGTTCCAGACAAAGACTGTGTTCTATAATGAATTGCTTGATATTTAAATAGCTTTTACACAAACTCGGACCAAATCAGCCCCATTTACTCAATGGTGTCCCAAACCAGCCATCCTCAACACAAGCTAACCCATCAGTATATTTCTGTTATTTTTATATTTAAACAAAAAATGAGTTAGATTTTATCCCCTTTCATTCTCTTTTGTCTCTGAGACATTCTAAGATCTGCCTTCCCGCTATTTCTGGTAAGGTCAAAAAGAAGTGCATGGCTATTTCAAAATCAGACACTGTGTTTGCTGTACTAATCACAAGTGCAATCAAATACCAGCACTTAAGTTCTGCAGGTACAGACTACTAAGAGAATTCCATTCTACTTTCTTTGGAGAGTAGATTAAAAACTGTTTTTCGTTTTGCTTTTATCATATCAGCCTGATAGGAGGTAAAACAAGGATAGATGAAACAATAAACAATGCTGATAGGTAATACATTGTGAATTTCTAGTTAACTTCTTTTGTTGTGTTTTATGAATCAAATTTATGGAAAAGGTAACTGATCTCAGAAATGTTTACACCATTTTGTTTTGTTTTATAATCATAACAATTTTTCAATTTTTATGGCCACAGAGACAAGTATATGAGGTTGTGAAGTTGTCTGCCTCCTCAGCTGGTGCCACAGTTATAACCTAGGGAATAGAGATGAAGCAGATTAAACTTCTCGAACTATTTTCCACAAAGTGACATCACAAGAAAACTTCTTTACTGTATAGACCTGAAAATACATAATCATGTATCTATACAAAGTATTTTTTGTTTACTTCTTTGTGTTTTTTTTTTTATGGCCTGGTTTGGAAAGGATCTTAAAGATCATCCTGTTCACACCCCCCTGCCATGGGCAAGGACACCTTTCACTAGATCAGGTTGCTCAGAGCTCCATCCAACCTGGTCTTGAACACATCCAGGGATGGGGCAGCCACAGCTTCTCTGGGCAACCTGTTCCAGTGCCTCACCACCCTCACAGCAAAGAATTTCTTCCTAATATCTACTCTAAACCTACTCTCTTTCAGTTTGAAGCCATTTGCTCTTGTCCTGTCACTGCACAGTCTTGTAAATAGTCCCTCTCCATTTTTCTTGTAGGCTCTCCTCAGGTACTGGCAGGCTGAAATTAGTTCATCCCAAAGGCTATGAAATGTCCAGCTCAAAATGAAAGATTTTAGTTTCAAAGTTGTTTTATTGCCAGAAATACACAAACTCTCCTTTATTTAAAAAACAAACATACAAAAAAAATAATCCCCCTAAAATTAATATGTTATGTTTTTTTTCTCCAAAGACAACTCACTATTATGCACCCCATGGAATCTTAGTTGAAAAAGCATCCTTATATTACATAGAAATTTTCAGAGACTGAATAAACACCTGCTTGACTCTTCTCCATTACCCTCATTTGTTGTAAACACGAGAACCATGATGAGATAGCTAAGCTCCTGTGCATCTCAGGGGAAAGTAAGCAGGGAAGGTAAGGAATGAAGAATCATCCCCACAGATTTTTAGTGGCTATGTGGTCAGCTACACAGGGATGCATTTTCCTTCTCTCTGATCAGTAATCTGGGAGCAATGTTTGGAAAAGCATACTGATCCTGATAGCATTTGTACTGGCCTACAAAACAACCCCACCTTACAAGCTTTTCCCACACATATTTTAACAGCCTATATCTTCCAAACACTGAAGTGAAAGGTTAATATTTTATGTTACCTGAAAACTGAAATTCCAAGCCTACTTGTGGCATTAAAATGGGCTTTTCAAGCTCTAGCACTTCAGAAGGTAATGCATCTTCAAGCTGTAATGGTTTTTTAAGTACAGTTAGTTTCTACTGTTGGTTTAGCACCAGCTTATTCCCAAATCATGTCAGAAAAAGAAGAGAAAGGGTAACAAAACCAGAAAGCAATCATAATACAATTATCTTAAGGTCTGATCTCAAGTCCTTCTGACATAAAAAATAAATGTTTAAAGCTAAAAATGTCATCCTCACTGAGTAGGAAAAAAAAATCCCATTTCTTGTAGTTTGCAGGATATTAGATCAGAACAAATAATGGCTTCGTGGTTTATCAGTACTTTTTGCCCTTGCAACAGAAGTAAATATAGCATGAACTGGTCTTTAAGACACTGTGTATTTTTCCCCATTCTCACAACAATGAAATAAAACAGAAATGAAAGCACTTTGTATTGAAAAGAACCTCTGAGCTTCTACCTGAAATGTTTTGCCTCCTGTGGGCTGCTGGCAGTGCCTGGGGCAGGCAGGGAGAGCTACACTCCTCACAGGGGTATCAGAAGCCCCCAGCATTCCTCTTTCCAGGGCAACTGGGACATCAGGGACCATGTGGGAATGATGACTTGTTTTCTGGCAAGCGGTGAGATCTCATCCTGGCTCGGTTCAAGAGGCTAATAAGGCAATTTATGACTTGTCATTTTTCATTGCTTTTGGTAGTATCTTCCAAAAGCAAAGTGACATTTCTTGTTTATCTATGTATTAGACAGGTAAATGCAGCAATATTGGATTCTTCTGGCAAGGAGGGATGTGCTGCTTTACAAACATTAATGGTTTCACAAATGTCTCTAAATAAGGACTGAAAAGTGCTATCTAGACATGGAATTCTTCTTCTATTTTTTTTCCTCACCATTAGGGTAGCTTCAGAGTGGCTCAAGCAACTTCCAAACTTTGTCAAATTCATTGACTAATTTACTTGAATCACAGAATTGTTAAGGTTGGAAAAGACCTCTAAGATCATCAAGTCCAACCTTTGACTGATCACCACACTGTCAATTAGACCATAAGTGCCATACCCAGTCACTTCTTGAATGCTTCCAGAAATGGTGACTTCAACACCTCTCTGGGCAACCCATTCCAATTTTTAACAACCCTTTCCTTGAAGAAATTCCTCCTGAACCTCTCCTGGTGTAGCTTGAGGCTATTTCCTCTTGTCCTGTCACTGGTTGCCTGGGAGAAGAGACCAACCCCTACCTTGGTACAACCTCCTTTCCAGTAGTTGCAGTAAGGACAAAACAAATATAAAAGTTTTAGATCTTTCATGTTGAAATATGCTATTTCAGGTTTCACCGATGTTTGAAATAAAATAAATTCTAATACTAAAAAGAGAAAATGTCACAGAGGATGAAACAGATCATTTTCTTTGGCATGAAATATTTTTATGTGGACTTTTAAATGAGTATACTGACAAGGTAAAGAAATCATTTAATATTAATAACCAGCTATCCTCCCACTTCAAAATATTCTGTTGTGAGAAAGAACAGGATAGAGAGAGAGAGAACAATGTAAGTCAGTCACACAGCCCTCACCCTGGCTCACTCCCACCTCAGAGGGCCATGACAACCTGTGCAGTTTGAGATGCATAGGCACTTAAGGTTTCCTGTCCTCTGCTCCTTCCCTGCTCCTTCCCTGACAGCTGTGAAGTCTGATGGTTCAGAGGTATTTGCCAGCAGGGCTTCCACATGTAACTAAATTTCACCTATAGTGGATTCTTTCAGCTCATGAGAGAAAAAGATATACCTTGAAGAAATTAGCTCTCCGTAGGGTCACTGAGAGAAGACAGGGAGCTCAAGTAGCACTTCACCATAGGAACAGGATTTTATGTTCTCCCTAGAGGGTCCATCTCTTTCTGTAAGCTATAAAAGGGAGCCAGGGAGGCTATTCTGCTTGGGCTGCAGCTACCACTTAAAACTTCCCAAAGTTTTCACTTTCTTACCTGAAGGGTATATATATACACCATAAATGTTTAAATAATTTTCATATTTTTCAATTCAAGAATATTTTTTGTAAAGAAAACAAAGCTCAAGAAGCAAAAATTGTATCCACTGTGGAGACTTACATGAAGCAAAGAGCAGAAGTGTGCTTTACCAAGTAAGATATATTTATGAGAACAGGGAGGTTGTGCATATCAAATAACACATAATTTTTTTCTTTACCTTCTAGCTTGCATCCTGTCCCCCTTTTTATTACCAATCCCAGATTTGGTTCTGGCTGAAAGTATGGCTGTGCGTTGATTTGCTATGAGTATGAAAGCACTCTGTTCAAGTCCTTCACTAACTCTTAGTCCTTCATATGCTTGGCAAGAAATGAACACAGGAGCACTCAATAAATCTCAGGGTAGGGCTTTGGTGTTGATGATCCAGGCACACAGTGAGTTCCATTAGTCACTGAAGGTCCAAATTCTCTTAAATGCCAGTTGTCCAGCTGCACTTTGTTCAGCTGACCCAGGATGGAGAAGTGGCACTGCAGGATTATTTTCAAGTTCACACTCAGCTGTCTGCACACTGCTGGCTCTGACCTGAGTGGTCTTCAGACTGAAGGGGCCTTTTGGAAGAAGTTTTCTCCCTTTTGGCACAGGAGAGCTGGCAGCAGCACTCGCTGATATCAGCTGCTGCCCTTTCAGGGCCAGGCACGTGATGGCACGTGAATCCCCTGAAATTCATAAATGGATGTGACAAAAAGTCCAAGCTCAAGAAAAGTTCTGTTGATCCTTGTGTTGCCTTTGCATAGGTTTTAGGACTCTCACTTTCCTGGGGCAGCAAAATCACTAACAAAAATGCATTTGAGAAAGGCACAAGCAGGGCAGAGCTGTCTGTGCATTAACCCAAAGAGTGTTTGATTAATGTCAATGAGTCTGACTTGAGTCTGTTCCAGCTCACACTGGGCAAGCTGGAATATTGCTTAATCCAAGGCTAAACTTAAGGACAGCTGCGCCTTCAACAATGATTATGGCTGATTTGTGTCTGTCATTTAATGCACAGGAATAATGAAAAATAACACCTGTGTCTTCCCCTACATTAGATGACTTGCAAAGGTCATATTTTTCTCAGTGGTCATTAGCAAACTTGAGACAGAAAGGACAAATTCTGCCAGGTAGGGTGTCTCTTAAATCTCTGATTGCTTATTCTTTACCTAATAGCTCAATGAAGCTTTAGGTATGGACAAGGCTATGCAAATTGCTCATCTTTATTTTCTCATGTGACCTACAGCTATGTTCTTGAAATGAGTGTTTGTGTTGGATTCATTGCTGCAGCCCTCATCACTTCTTACAGCTATCTCCTGGTGACAATGTAGCACTCCATGACCCTCTGCCAATCTAATGACATGCAGATGTCTCCTTGACTCTGTTAATTCCCTGGACCAGCTCCACCTGCCTCAAAAAGCAACCTACAAAAATATCTAAACTATATATATTTTCTTAATATTTAACCACTGTATTTTTCTTCATTAGTAACAATAGAGAGCTTTGGGGAAAAAAAAAAAAGATGATTAGATAAAGATTGCTGCTTTTGTTGTAAATGGTAATTTAACTTAAATAATTTTGTTCGACTCTAAAATGTGAAACTCTAAACTTTACTATGAAAGTAGTAAGTTAACAGTGCACAGAATATAATAGTTATCTTGTAAAGTGTCAGAAGAAAGGAATAACAACCGTCCTGGGTTTGTAATCTAATATTTTTCATTCTAACTAATTATAAATATATTAACTACCTTTTCTGATCTGAGTTTTTTTCAGTATGGTTATTGCTAGCTTGCTACTTACAGTGCAGAAGTGTTTCTATTTGTATTGAAGAGGAGCTGTCATGGCATCTTGCTTCAGCATACCATTTAAAAATTGCTTAGTGAAAAGACAGGCATAAAATATATCCTGCTGCTTTCTCCATTACATATCAAAATATGCTTTTTGCATAGTGACAAGTGCTTTTAGGTAAAAGCATCATAGCAGGAGTCAAAGGCTCATTTTTTTCACTCACTTATACTACTGATTGTATTACCTTGTATTACCTTGTTTGTTTAGGGGTGTCTAAAATTAAGTAGGCAACCAATGATGGTGACAATAATAAGCCACAAAAAGTTCATCTTCTTCTTGACCTGCTTCATATTCTGTGATCTGAACTCACAAGGGTCATTGAAGACCGTGGGTTTCCCATCTTACCGGTAACTTCTGGACACAAAACCACACCTTTCCTATGTCTTCTGATAGAGCTGATGGCTTCTTATTTGAAATCTGCTATTGCTCTCTGTCAAGTAGGTTGACCCCTTCTCCCCACACCACCACCATCTAATAACAGCTGAACAGAAATAAATAACATCTACTGCAGTACTACTGACAAAAATATCTGTACATTCATGCCATTGATTCAGGATCAGACCCTGATGATAAGTATGGGAAGAGTGTCTTTCAATTGTGATTCTATTTGCTTGGGTTTTTTTCTAGATTTCATTGAACATAGTGAGAAATTTTATTTTCTAGTTATAAAGCATTAAACCCCATCAGATATAGTAAAAACTGACACCAACAGCAGCTGCTCTGCATTTTGGCCATCTGTCACTCATCCTGATTCCTTCTGTCACATTCTGGCAGGTGAAAACACTGAGTGATGCTCAATCCATGAGGACTGAGTATGTTAATGCACAGAAGGGCAACAGCATTCAGGATTATGGTCACTTTAGGTGCTATTCCAGGCATGAGAATAAGGAAGACCACACATTTTCTTGCTGAACTCATAGAAAAATTGCACTGCTGCACATATCATGAGAAGATAAATTTTCCACTAAACTAGTCAGGAGAAAAAAAAAGTGGAACTACTGTCAGAGTTGATCAGGAAGTGGTATTTGCATTTAAATATTAAAAATGCAGAAAAGTTTATTTATATTAGTTAATTTAAAGGGTTTTTTTTTAAAGGTTCAAGTCATTGAATATATTGATTATTTTTAAAAAGCCAATTTTTGTTTTTTAAAATTAATGAAAAACACCTTGGAAATAAAAATTTGCACGCAGATTTAATTTAGATGTAAAGAGTGGCCAGGAAATGCATAGAAAAGTTTTCAGCAGCCATATATGAAGGATAAGAGGTAGACAGCAAAAAGACGAAATGCATGTCATAGTGCCTTGCTCTTTGTTGGCAGTTTGTGTTTGTTAGTAACAGAGGGCAACTTTTGCCAGCTGCATGGAGGCAGGGAGGGTTTTTGCAGCCTGAATTTTGCAACAGGCATCTCCTGTGTTACAGTGAACCTTTTAACACACAGTAATCACCTGCTTACGTGTGAAATAGGGCCTTTATTGGCACACATTCCTAACTCCTTCTCTTACATCCCTTTATCTGTCACTAGCCATGCTCCACCTTTCCTGGGAGCTCTGACAAATCCTCACTATCAGGACAAACTCACATGACTGCACTGCTGCCCTGCACGTGGATCATCAGTCGTCCTGCAGTTGTGCTCCAGTGGCCTCTAAACCGAGCCTTCCTTCTCCTCCCATCAGGCAGCACCTGAAAGCTGAAAGTAGATACAAGAGTTCATGTCTGCTTGCAGGTCTGCTGGCTTGGTAGACGGAGTAGGAAATCCCTAAGGCTTACTGAAAAAAGAGGCTGAAATGTCTCCGTATCTGATCATGAAAGCATAAACAATTATTAAGGTGCAAAACACGCTTTCACGGTAGTGCACTGAACACGATTTGCACTGACAAGTTAAACATGTTTTAGCCTGTGTTAGCAAATTGAAAACAGCTTCCAAGCAAGGTTCTTGCTTCCTTCACCAGCAGACTCAAGTGGCTGCGGTCAGTGAATAACACACTCAGTGATTAATGATTCTTGCATAAATCACCACCGTGGGGATTTTGAGGTTATGGTCTATCATTCTGGGCTTCTAGTACTTTATTTTTTAGATCCTTCTCTAAGACTAACCCTTGGTTTTGAAGACAGAGTAATTATTTTATTACACAGCTGCAGTATTTACGGAGAGTTGAAAGAAAAAGAAACGGAACAAAAGTGTTTTTCTGTTCTGCAAAGGACCTGGTTTTGTTTCTTTTCTTGTTAAAGCCTTACTGCACTGTGAGGGTGGTGAGGTAGTGGCACAGGTTGCCTAGAGAAGTTGTGGATGCTCCATCCCTGGAAGGGTTCAAGGCCGGGTTGGATAGAGCTCAGCATGGCCTGGTGTAGTGAAAAGTGTCCATGTCCATGGCAGGGGATTTGGAACTAGATGGTCTTTAAGGTCCCTTCCAACCCAAACCCTTCTATGATTCTATGATTTATGTAATTTCAAAATATTTCACATCTTTGTAGCACACTCATTTTTCTCATGGTATTTAATGTTGTTAACTGCTGGAGATCAAACACTAGACTATGTTGTCTATTGCAAAATGACAATCACTGCATTTCTTTGAGAGAATATTTTGTAGAACTAGATGTTTACCCTTTTCTATTGTTACATTATTGACTGATGTCTATCTTCACTTTTAGTTTCCTTTTCTGATGTAATAGGACATGACACATTAAACCTGATAAAATGTAATGAACAAATGTTCACAACGCAGAATTATTTAAAGTGTTAGAGTGTTGATATGGCCCCAGTAAAAGGTGTAGCACAAATGCCAGCTGCCATCACATGCTGTCTGAAATAAAAACATTTTGACTGCTTATGCTAGAAATAAGAAGCATGCTCCCTGATTTTCCTCATTCCTCCCAGTCTAGTTACAACACTCTTGTCAAACTGTGCAGTGTATCGTTTAGATGTTTCACCAGAAAATAAGGTTAAGTGTCTATCTGCCACTGCAGCATCTCCAGTCATAAAGGATTGGTCACAGCCTATTCTGAAGAAGGTCAACAAACAATTCAACCACCAAAAGGAAGTTTAGACCTCCTAATAGAAGTATATTTCTCTGAGGGAAAAAAATAAGATAGATACCATTTAAAGAGGAATTTAAAGAGGAATTTCATTTTGCAAAAGGCTCAGATAGTGCTATGATGTTAATTCGTCTTTTGGAAATGATATGTGCAAGGTCAAGGAGAGACCCTTTGGGATAAACATTTGGCTATGCTTTTCCAGTGTGAGAGCAGGTATGTGCTCCATGGCTGTGGGCCAGTTGGCATGGAGCACACATGTGTGACTTAACCAGCCCACAGTGGGAAGTGGAGCCAAAAGCAGGGTGAACTGTGACCCTGGTGAGAAGGTGGGAGGGCAGCATTTGCTGACAACAAAGCAGAGGCAGATATTCTGAGAGCTAGTGGCCAAAAAATCATTCAGAGGGAAATACTTTTTAGCATGGCAGAAGGGAGAGGTTTTACTAGAGGAGAAAGTTTCTGTTATCAGCCTGGGAAAAAATATTTAATGCAAATTATAACAGCAGACATTGTAAATTACCAAACTAACAAAGAGCTACCCCAAAGAGTAGCAACTGCCTTGTAGCATGAAGGCAGATGTGATTTGTGAAAACAGATGCCAATTGAATAATCATTAATAAGAAACAGTTTTCCTTCTCTAACTTGCCCTTCAGCTTGAGCAATAACTAATATTGCTATTGTCTTCAGCCAAATCACTTGAGAAATAAAGAGCAATTTATGTAATTTATCTTTTATTGACATAGATTGTGTAATCCACAGATCTTTATTAAGAAATCGTTTTCAACATTGCATTTATATACAAATAAAATTAAACCAACTAAAACAGAGACAAGTAAATAAAAAAATTAATTAATTCTGTCACTGGAATGACAAAATAGACACCCTTCTTGGTAAAATTGCAGCCGTAGGTGATGTTTTAATAGAATTAAAGAACAATTTGACAAAATTATTTTGCTTTGTCTCAAGAAATAAGAACAGCTAACATATTCTCACTTCCATTTTCCACTGCATATCTAGAGGCTGTCTTAAAAAAAAAAGAGAGAGAAAAAAATAAATAACATAATGTTTCATTGTTTTCATTGCAGAGTTGGAATGGGAGGGTCATTCCAAATTAAAGATATATATAATATTGTGGGGTTTATGTCTGAAGTCACAAACATAAATTATTTCCTTTTTTTTCCAAATAAAATGCCATCTGATGCAATCAAAATTATGTTTATTAGAATTAATATCAGAGTTTAAAAAATCCAGAGCAGTTTTTTCTCACAGACTGAAAATAAATTTTGCACAAATGTGCTTTCTGTCTCTGAAATACAGGCATGTGAAAATAAAGGAAAGTACTGAAAAGAAAAAGCACTGCCTGAGCAACTGTTATCTGCAGGTTCAAAAATATGAAGCGTCTTATAATGTGTTTGAGTGTTTGGGAAACATTTTATTGTGATTAAGTTTAACCTAAGCAAAAAGGAAGCATTAAAAAAGTGTCTGCAGGCTTTTTTATCTCTTTAAATCTATTTTGCACATTAATGGGTATACAACTATACCATTTCCTAATGCACATACTCGTTTTGGATACCCTTATTTGTTCAATATAGCTAAACATCACTTCACATTAGTTTCAGTTGCTGAATACAGATATTATGGCTTAATGCCTGTGCTTCTGGAAACAGGACTGTGAGACCAATCACTGCAGTTCCTGTATCTGGCATATTTCAGCTCTCGTATGTCAACTCTTTAAATCTTAGAACAGTTTCTTTTTCCTTCTTTTTCCTCTATAAAGCAAGAATATAATTGCCATTTTTATTCCCTGCTCCATAATAACTGTCATTGGATAATGGAAGAATCAATCAAACATCTTTTTTTCATGTCCCTGCAGCAACAGAACTTTATTATTTTTTACTTCACTGACACTGAGAAGCCTGAATCAATATTGACAAAACATCAAATCTTTTTGAAAAGTTTAGCTATGATGTTTCTCTAAATTTAACCATTTCACATCCGTCACAACTGCAAAGAGTGAAGTCCCAGTCTTGCCTGCAGACATAAGTCCTTAATGTAATTCACATTCTGGAAAGGTATCTACAGTGAAAACAAGGTAATGAGAGAGTGTCAAGATTTTACTGTATTTCACTCATTAATAATAGAACTATGTGGTGTGCTTACGGTCTCTCTTCCCCTCTCCTCTCCTCCACACACCACATCCCCTCCCCTCAGCTGTGTCACTACTGTGGCTATGCCCCTACCTACATGTATCATACTGGGGGGATTGGGGGGAGGAATGGTTGTTTAGTGTCAGAAATTCCAAGACAAAGTGCTTTCTGAATCTCTTCCTGTAGAATTCCTCTAGTAGCTGCCTACTCTGAAGTTGCTTTCAACAGTGAATTCCGCACTGTATGGGAAGAAGTGGTGGTGATGAAAACATTCCCACATAAGTCTGCCAGTATTTCAGATATGAGGAGCCCCTAAAAGGGGTGTTGTGCCTCTTTAGTACTCTTGCAAACTTGTTGAAGCTGGTTATACAACTCAGGAGTAATGACAGGAGACACCCACTACACCTGAGCCCCTGTAACACAATATTTTTATAAAAACAAGGTGACTATGCTAAACCTCTGCCCTGTGGGCTGCAGACAACTTTCAGCGCCACCCATCCTGTCTGTGCTGTGTTACCTCGTGCTCATCATAAAAAGTATCCTTAACTTTTAAAGAAGTCCTGGTAATCAGATTACCTTTTCTTGTGATTGATTTAGCTAATCTGTACTTGAAACATCCCACAGAAGCAATTCCTGTTTGACTAGATAAAATTTGAAACAATCAGGAAAGGAACTGCAGTCACCCATGCCATGGGAAGAGCAGAGGACAGGACAACTCATACACATGCACAAACACGTACATCCCCATATTTAACTGTTTGTGCATTCATCACACAATTAAAGGAAGGTTTGTGTGGGGCATATGGTAAATGCAGATGCAGACATTGTAATAAAATGTGTATATGTGACCACCAGGTACACTGAAAACATGCTATAAACTCCTACTTAGCTTTAAACTCCTAAAATACAATAAGGAGCCGATCAGCCTTGTGGTAGCAGTGTGCATGTTTGGTCAAATAATGTATACATTCAATTTATCTCAGTTTCACCCCTGAATTTTTCATTTCCTGAATCATGGAATCATTAAATTATAGAATCATTAAGGCTGGAAAAGACCTCTAAAGCAGTGTTCAAAAAACCAAGTAGACATGGCACTTTGCAATGTGGTTTAGCCAGCATAGTTGTATTCACTTGAAGGTTGGACTTGATGATCTTGGAGGTCTTTTCCAGCCTCAATGATGAGACAATTCTATGGTTTTATGATTAAGCCAGCACTGCCATGTCCACCATTAAACCATATCCCTTCTATGCACCTCTTAAATATCTCCAGGGATAGTGATTTCAACACTTCCCTGTTCTAGTTCTTGACCATCCTTTTGGTGAAGAACTTTTTCTTATTATCCAATCTAAAACCCCCCCTGGAGCAACTTGAGGCCATTTCCTCTTGTCCCATCGCTTGTTACCTGGGAGAAGAGGCTGAACCCCACCTGTCTACAACCTCCTTTTGGTATTTGCAGAGAGAATGAAGGAAATATCAGGAACTGAAGTCTCCTTCTATGACTCTTGGAATGAGGGATTTTTCTATTGTTTCTTTATCTGGAACTGGTGCAAAATATTAATTGTCAAAACTCCCAGACAGGTCTGATTTGTATGAAGCAAGTGAAAAGGCAGCAGAGCATTACACACTCAGCAATCTTATAAACTGCAATGCCTTAGCTCACACGTGCATTTGCAAAGGTACACAATATATTATCAGTATATCTTCTGGAAGACCCCAGATATTTCTTAAATCACTGATGATCTGCATTGGTGTACATATTTTTGCAAGTGATTTTGATGTCTAATTCTGTGTCCTTAAATTTTTTCCATAGCCTCCCAAAGTTGATAACATCAGTCAGAAAATGATAGTCTTTCCCTTGTTTAGGACTATCTAGGCAACAAATATCCTCCAAATAGGGTGACATGCTGTTTAGGGTATGTGTAAAGGTACATATTGTAAATTAGCATTCAAGAGAAAACATCAATATTTCCCTACAAGAGCATCCTCTCTCCTTTTAGTAGCCACAGTGTCCCATGAGTTCCTTCTTTTACTTGCAATATAGATCAAAGCTGGTCTCATATCACTGATGCCAATGAAGTTTCATGTAGTTCTCTAGAACAACTCCCAACTGTTCTGAAGGACTGTTTCCTGAACCTGTCTGGCACTTCTGGTAAAGATGTTCTTAGTCCATCCTTCTTCAGTCTCAAAGGTTAAATAAAGTAGTTTTTGTGGAGTCAGAATTCACTTATTAAAAATAATGCTACAAAGGCAGGTTAGTGACCTGTGTTTTACTTTTTAGACTAGGCAGCACAAGAAAATGCTTTTGACCATTCATTGAATTGCTCTCTTGGGTAGTATTGACTACAGTGTAACACACTTGTTCTTGGCTGAGGTGATTTCATCCACTGCTGCTCCATTTTCTCTGCTCGTTGTTATCAAACTTATATTTACTGTGTTAATATAAAAGTACTGCTTAAAATGCAGTATCATGCACTATGATTTAGTAAAAGCTACCTTCTTTTTCCCCTTCCCTTTGCATATGCCTCAAAGCAGTATGAAAATTCAGTAATTCGCTCTGGCCCAACACCAGCAATCTGAGAAATTATTTTAAATCCACATAAAACACATCTGTTCTTAGTTATGTTGGTGACTTTAAATAAATACATAAAACTTTTACCTATGGAAAAAGGTACAAAAAGTTCTAAAATAGGACCACTAGTAACTGAAATTGCAGTGATATTTATCACTATTCAGAAGTAGAAAATTTTACATTATACTCTGTAAGCCACAACAGAATTTATGACCCTCCTTAATTGCATTATGATTATGGTATTTAAACCCTACCAAATAATATTTTTAAGCCCTAGGATCATTTGATATAGATGCCTTGCAGGGAACATTTTTGCTTTTTCCTTACCACTGAGATAATGGAGCTCATGCAGCTGCCTATATATATATAATATATACGTATATAGTAAATTTAACAAATCTTACTAGTCAATGTGTTTCTAAACATTGTTCAATATGTGACACAAATAAAGACTTAGAGCTTAAAACATCTGATTTGATTCTTGCTTTTACATGGGCATTCTGGGCATCAATATACACAAAAATGAGCAGGAGAATTTGACAGCACCATGCTTGAGAGTTGTATTCTAGAGCTGCAGAAAGTGTTTCATGTGTTTGATGAGGGTACAGGGTTTTTCAAAGTAAAGTCAACAAGTCCATATTACAGGTAAAGCATTCAAACCCAAAGGGTGGTGTGGATAAATCAACAAAGCGGACTCAAGAGAGTCAATACATGACCTTGGGGAAGTAAGTTAGTAGGTTGCTGTTCTGTTTTTCCATCCTCATAATGAAGGAAGAGAAGAAATGGACTTTATTTCTTCCATCCTTGTCTGCATTCTGGCATAAAGCATTTACTTAATTAATATTTGCAGAAAAACAAACATAATACTGTGTCCTTGACTGCATCCCACTAATGGTACAATCATTTAATTACTACTCAAGAAAAAAAAAAGCATAAAGCCAGTCATTTAAAAAAAAAATTAAAACTGCTATTATAAACACTAGTTAAAAATATGCCACAATTTGCACTAATGTTTCTGCCTGAAAGGTCAGTCCTTAGAAAGGAAACTCCTAAAAGGCAGAGCAAACCATGCAATTCACAAGTAATTAACAGTAACAGTGATGTAGATAGAACTCCCTACAATAAATACAGCTATAATGTGAAAAAGAGTTTTGAAAGACAATAAAAAAGATTAAACCAAACAGGGATATAAATAAAGAGCATGTAAAAAGAGATACCACAATTAACAGATTTTGATGCCATTATGTTTGTGTGGCTGAAAACATAAATTGTTTCATAAATGGAGGAAGTAGCATGATTTAAGCACTTCTGAAGCAGAAAACTCATTTAGCTATTTTATGAGGTAAAGACACTTACTGTAAATCATTTCCACACTTGTAGGAGGGCAATATAAATTGCCTTGATAAGATACGACTGATTTAAAATACACTTCTTGACTAGCACTGGCTGAATATAAAGCACCTTATAACTGGATGTGCTCTGAATTCTGAAACTGGGAGTTCATCAACATGTGCAAGAGCCTGAAAACTTTTTCTTGGTGAGAGCAAGAGGGCGAAAGACTGAAACACAATTCTAGAATCTCTTTCATATTAGTGCAATCATTGGTCAAATATATAGAAAGTCATTTCAAATGAATCTAAATACATTAAAAAAAAATCTTCAGTTTGTTGTTTCAGTGTACCATATCTCTTTCCAGCATATATGTATGTATCAAAAACAGAGGTCTATGACACCTCTAAGTTGTAAATATACTCATCAGGACAGCTTGCTCTGGACCCAAATATAAAAGTACTGTGGAAATAGAACAAACAACAGTATGCATTTTGTACCACTGTGGTGACAGCACTTATTAATTACAAAAGCATGTGAGCAGTATGACCCCTAAAGGAGCCAACAAGGAAGGGTGTAGCGGCACATATGAGGTGTCCAAGTATCCAAAAGCTGCAAGATAAAGAAGAAGATAAGCACAAAGGACAAATAGGCAGGGCATGTTGCTGAAAGCAGAGGATGACTGGCAACAACAGAGAATAGAAGATGCAGGAGAAAATGACAATCTCTTCTTTTGATGGTATAAAACAACAGATACCAACAAGGACACTCAGGGAAGACAAGCCCACTTGCCTTTTCACTTCTCCCACTGAGAAGTTTGTGAGCAAACTCAGATTTGGGAATGAAGAACCACCAAGGAGCCCATCCACCAGCGGTAACCATGTGGCATCATGGTGGTGTGTCCTCATAGCTAATTTAAAGTGTAACTGTTAAGGGCAAGCAGTTTTGCACAGATTCTGATGATAGCCAGTAACATGTAGAATGAAAACTAGAAAGGAAAATGTTGATGACAAAATAATAAAATTTTACAGTTTTAAATTGAGTTTTGTCAGTCTTCAAAACATTCCCATCATAGCAATTTCCAATTCCTTGGTTCTTGTGTGTATATATGTTCAGATGCAACATATGCAAAGAAATGTGTCTCCCTTTTGGAACAATTTGATTTTTAACTCTTTTATTGGTTTGGTTTGGTTTTGTGTGTTTGTTTTTTATTTTGTTTGGTTGTTGTTTTTTAATTCCATGAAATTCATATCTCTAATAAAGGCTATCAGGTTTTTATTTTCAGGTAATGTATAGCAATAATAATGGTGGGTAGGAGAGTTTTGAGATCTGACAATGTTAAAGGTTTTTTGCACTTCAAAGTAGAATTATTTTTCAGTCACCTTCTTGCTTGACCCCTGTGTTTGGTTTCATACTCTTGAATCTTACCCTCAGTTACAGCTAGAAAATTCATGTACTTTAACTGACTTTGGTAGAACTACATTCATTTATCTCATCTATAATTCTGGCTTATTTTTTCTGATAAGAACAATAGGTTATTCAGTTAGACTTCTAAGCACTCTTTATCAGTCTTCACTACAGAAATCATTTCAGATATAGACCCTTCAGCGTTAGCACAAGTTTGAAGCTTGAACAAGTCTCAGAAAAACAGGTTTATTAGTTAAAATATCATAGGAATATGGCAATTGCATTCCAGTTCATTGTATAATATTGAAGATAGTAGAATAAAACTGCTGAAGAACAGTAAGGTTAGATTCAATAAGATCTAGAACAGCAGAAAGGGAGGAAATAGATCATAGAGGTTTTTTAAAGCAAGTAAATAAATTAAAAGATCTATTCAGTGTTTTGTACATAGCTTACTAGTTGAAAGGACATTGACTTCATTAAATTGCTGGTGTTTATAGTATACTTCCCCTCATATATACAAATATGATTGTTTTCACTTTGCCGAATGGACGATATCCAAAGAGAAAAGTTTTATTTAAAGAGAAACATAATGTGCCCTGAAGTGATAAAGATCACAGCCCAATTGTTAAGAACTCTTAGAAGGCTTTCTCCGCATTTCCAAGCAATCTAATGACTTGTCTATCCCTAACTACCCTCTTCACAGAGGAATGGATCTTTGTAATTGAGATTTTCAAGCCTGTTTCTGTCTGTTTCCGCAGGTTTCACAAAGGCCAGAGTGTGCCACGCACAGAATCAGCAGCTATTCCTCCATTGCAAGACTTATAGAGAATGAGAACATACTACATGTGCCACCTCTTCCTTCTGAACAAATATGATGTGACAATACAAAACTTTTCCTACATTCTCCTGTCAGTTCTGTTTTGGGATAATGCTGGAAATGGGAAAGTACAGACCCGAATAAAAATGAGGTAATAGTGAAGAATATTCAAACAACTTGCTGAAAAAGTTTAGTTTGGATTGAGTTTGAACTTCTGGAATGAGGAACAGACTTTTATTCTGTTTTGTGTGTAATTGGTGAAGAGCACTGAGAAACAAAGTGATGGGAGCATTATACTGCTTTTCCTGTAGAACAGGAATACTCTCTGGCCTGCTACATAATTCTCTACCATGTGCGTACCCCCGTTATGTCATTTTCTTCTCTGCAGGTAGCTGAGAGCTGTACTGTGCTCAAAAATGTATCCCCTGGTGTGGGACAAAGTGAGGCCACATCTGCTGTTAGCACTGGGGTTCATTTGCTAGGCAGTGTTGCCACAGCCTAAAAGGAGCAGAATAGGCTATGCTGAAATATGATGCTTATCAGTTTAAGGTTTCATATGACATAGTGCATAAATAACAGTCAGAAGACTTCTGAATAAAGTAGAATACTCCAGAACAGTCATATTATTACTACATTATACTATGTTCAGATTATTAGTATTGGATGAGAGAGAAGATTTTCTTCAAGCCTTCATAAAAGAAATTAACTTTATAATGTATTGAAAATGTATGTAACAGTAATTTCAGGATGATTTCCTAATATGAGCCAAAATTGAAAATTAAAATATCAGCAATAGGTTTATCAACTTGAATATGTACATGCTAGAGTATGAGGCATTCAAAATCTAAAATTACCCATCTAGAAATCAGAGAGGATTAAACTAAATTAACATTCTGTCATCGGTTGGTTCCAGTAGAGAACTGGCAGAATAAATTAATCAACATAGCTGCATCTCCTTATGTGTAACCTGGATTTGGTCAATTGACTGATAAAAATTACTCTACTAGGCCTCTGCTAAAGTCTGTGCGGTTCCCTCTTGAAAAAAAAAATGTGGTGAAATTAGAAGCAAGAAAGAAAAATACTTTCTCAAGGAAAAATCCTTGAAATCCAGAAGACAGGATTCAGATAATTCTTACAAAGATTTTCAGACATACTTATCAAAAGTATACATTCATCAGCATATAATAAAAGACTCAAACTTTTTCCTGTTTATTTGATGGCAGATAAGGTAATTTTGTCTGTATAGTCTATCTTCTTTCAAAAATTATTATTATATGGGATCAAGATTTTCAAACACGTATTTTCATAACATTTTCTCTACTCCATGACATGTCATATCTTAACTTGTCTTTTGGATTACATTTTTGATCATGCAATGTGTACTGAGTTGAATTTAAATGAATCCTTGTTATTTGATCCTCTTCTATTTCAATTACTGTTTTTCAATACTTGGTGCCTAGTTTTGAATCTTGATTTATTCAATAAATGCTCAAAGAATCTATAAACAGAAACACTATGTGATAGTTGATTTTTTAAAAAAAATCTGTATTTAATGAATTTTTAGTTGAAATATCTTTAAGGTTTTTTAGTATATTATAGTATATCTGTGCTAGTTTAAAGTATCTCTGCCATATTAAAATAAAGAAAGCAAATGAGAAGATAGAACTTGTCTGCTTTTTCTCTAATCCCATATTTTATGATGTGTTGAGGGCAGTACATGCTGGAGAACCTCTGAACTGGGCAAGTGCCAGAGCAGGGAAGAAGTTAATAGAAAAACTTGCAAGAGACATTTCTAATATATCGTTGGTGAGAGAAGGCCACTGGAAATGAGGAAGAGCAGATCCTGGTTCATGAGGCAAAAGAACAACATAAAGTAAAAGCAGCAGAACCTGCTAAGAGCAAAAATAGAGAACTAAATAGCAAGACGACAGATCGCAAACTTCTTGGATAACAGCCCTAAGCTTCAAATCTGTGACTGAATTAAATTTTTTAATACCTGTCTTGATACAGACTTTGATGCTTCATGTTTTATTGATGCCTTTTTCTGTTTTCACACGAGAAAATACCGAAGGGGCCTTTTAAAAATATGTTATAAAGGGAACCTCAAACAACATTTGTCATCATTTCAGAAGAAAAGCATGAAAGGCCAGGAAAAGATACAAAAGTCCTGTCTTTTATTTTATAATGTGGGATGATACAATTTAATTCAGTTTAAATTTTCTATTCTTTTTATGTTTTATGTCCATCACAAAGGGCAACACATGTGCCTCTATTGTGTTTTGCTAGGAAATTTTCTTGAGGGAAGGTTCGATAGTTTTTCATTCACAGCAAAATTACTAAACACAGTCCAATAACCAGTTGAATCTTTAAGAAAAGAAGCACAAAATAGCTGAAGTGCATTGCGAAACCAAATCAGGAAAACTTAAAATAATACCTCTGCTGGTTTCACAATTAAATAACCATAATTTACTCATGCAAAACATATTGCAGAATTGTAGAATTGTTAAGGCTGGAAAAGACTTCTAAGATCAAGCCCATCTTCTAACCCAGCACTAAACGAAGTGCCCAAGACCTTATATGTCAGTGTTAGTGGCAACAGCACTTGTCTTCTTTACCCACAAAGATGACCTGAGCTATGATGTCTGTCCTCTATAAACTACCCTGGGTTTGACAAGAGATGTCACAGACCAATGCTTCTTTGATACCCAAATTGGCCACAAGTGATGTGGATTCTCCCAAGTAAAGGACCTACTTCTGCTGCAAACTGGAAAATATAGCACAATTGTCTTTAGGCAGTGTTTCAAAATAAAATCCCTACCAGCTTGTTACTGATTGCAGAGTTGCCTTCCTTTGAACAAATCTCAGTTCCACCAGAAGGTTAGGGAGGAACTTATGAGAGACTCTTCTGTAGTTTGCTTTCTCCAGAGCCTGTGCTCTGGGTTTTACTATGAATAAGTCTGATCCTATAGTATAATTTTTATCTTAGTGCTAAAGCACTCCCCCATTGGTGGGCTTCAGCATGAATATTTTAAAATAATATTGGTCTGAAGTCATATTTTCATCACAAGTAAAGGTACAGAACTCACCATGGTCAGAACCCAGGCCAATTTGGGTGGTGTTCTGAGCAACCTAGTGTAGGGGAAGCATCCCTGACCATGGCAGGGGCATTGTAAACAGATGATCTTTAAGGTCTCTTCCAACTCAAACCATTCTGTGATTCTATGATTCTATAACTGCAATCACAGTGACCTGAACTCTTAAGGTTTAGTGGGGCAAGATCCAACCTTTTCACCCTCTCAGAGGATCCCTCTTGGTATCACTTAATGGAAAAGGAATCAAGAGAGATTGAGTGTTCATAACTCCTACTCAGTGTTAACGTTTTCGGACCATCCTTTTCTCCCTCTTAAACAAAATCTTGTAGCCTGTAATCAAGAACATTCTCACCTGGGCTCATTTTGGTTGGGATAGAGTTAGTTTTCTTCGTTATAGCTAACTACCTCTTAAGTCAGAATACCTCTTTCAGGAACAGCAGAGCTCTGTGTTTTTGTCAGTTTTGGAGAGGTTCTCCTGCCAGTGATGTTGCAAAACAGTCAGGTTTGGAGACCTGGCTTGCATTTTATGTTATTGTACTAGTTGATCTTGGCTGTACCAGTTTGAAGCTCCCATTCCTCCTGAACAAATAGCAAATATCCCTTGAGCTTTCTCTGCTTTCTCTACCATTAGTTATTAATATAAAGCAGGATATCCTAATGGTTCTAGAGAAAAGGACCTTGTAGAAGCGCCAGAATACATCCTGTCTGTCAAATTATGCCACTCACTGATACAAAATCACTTCAAGACATCCAAAGCAGTGTGGGCAGCAGGGGAGGGAGGAGATTCTGCCCCTCTGCTCTGCTCTGGTGAGACCCCACCTGCAGTGCTGCCTCCAGCTCTGGGGTCCCCAGCACAGGGAGGACATGGAGCTGTTGGAGCGAGTCCAGAGGAGGCACCAAGATGATCAGAGGGATGGAGCACCTCTGCTATGAGGAAAGGCTGAGAGAATTGGGATTGTTCAGCCTAGAAAAGAGAAGGCTTTGGGGTGATCTAATTGTGGCCTTCCAGGACCTGAAGGGAACCTACAAGAAAGATGGAGAGAGACTATTTACAAGGGCCTATTTACAAGTGACAGGACATGGGGGAATGGCTTCAAACTAAAAGAGAGTAGGTTTAGATTAGATAGGAGAAGAAATTCTTCCCTGTGAGGGTGGTGAGGGACTGGCACAGGTTTCTCAAAGAAGTTGCAGATGTTCCATCTCTGGCAGTATTTGGTTGTGCCACGTTGGACAGAGCTCTGAGCAACCTGATCTAGTGAAAGTTGTCCCTGCCCATGGCAGGGTGTTAGAACGAGATAATCTTTAAGGTCCCTTCAAACCCAGGCTGTTCTATGACTCCATGATTCCATGATTTTCAATACACTGTTGGTCTTGAAGGAATAAATACATATCTGCTTCTCACTTGATTTTCACTAAGCTGCACAACGAGGAGATCTCTGCAATTGACAGGGAGACAGATCTGGAAAACAGATAATATTCAAGATCTTGATATGGGAGCAATTAAAGACTCTGGAAGGTAGGCTGAATTAATCCTTCAATGCAATACTTTAATGCAGACATATTTTATGATGTATCTAAGCAACAAGATAATAGGGAACATAGAAAGACGGAAAAAGGGAAAGTATGCGGCAGGGTAAAAGTGAAGATACAGCTGAGGAAAATGCAGACATATTTCTAATAATCTATTTATTTTTATTCTTTTTTTTTCTCCCTAGAAATCTGCATCTCTATACTGATATGCACTATTGCCAGGTGAATTAAAGATTTTATTTTGCATGTCTTACTCTTTGTGAGAAAATAAATTCATTTTGGAAGGAAGCAGTAGATGTTGATTTTTTTTAAATCTGAGCTGTCATCTTTTAAAAATATTCAACAGTTGGTGTGAGATGTATTATTTCAAAATGAGTGCCAAAATCTTTCAATATAACATTTGATTTTATTCCAGAGAGAAACACTTCTTTGAAGTATACCTTTGCCTATCAATGAGCCGGACTATAAAATTTTGATTATATATGGTATATATTAATAAAACACCACTCTGTAACAGTTAAGGTATTAAGAACAGGAAAAGACTCCAGACAAGAAAGAGGAAAAAGTATTTTCCAGTTATCATTAATGGCTAATATAAGACTGTAAGAAGAAAGAAACACAAGGGGGAAAAAAAGAGATAAAATATATTCATAGAATAGTAGAATTTTCAAGATCAGATAAGCATTATTACAATTATTTAGGGTTTGTACTCAAGTTTCTCATTCCCTTTATCTTTCATGATGAAGAGAAGTGTGCGTGGAAAGTAAAAGGCCATGGTGACAGGGTGAGCTCCAGGGATGGAACCGAAGTGAATTTGCAAAGCTAATAGGAGATGAAAGAGGAACTAAAAACTTTAATGGTTTCTTTCCTGCAGGTCGTCTCCAAATGCTGGGTCCTGCCTACAGGTCAGAAAATGAGGGCAGCTAGAGAGAAACAAAGGTCTTACTGACCTTGTTCTCCAATAGAGAAATGAGATGCTGAGCCTAGGAAGGTGGTTTTATCAAGTCTTGAAATTAATTGCCACAGAACTGGCAATTCAGGCAGTATCCATGTCATAACGTGTGCTGTCTTTTTGATGATAATCAGTTATTTCTCCTCTTGACCCAGCCTCCTCAACCACCTCTCAGTAGCAATGAACATTTTTTTTAAGATCCACCTGTTCTTTCTTGCCCATCCTATTCAGTCAGGGCTGGCTTCAGAAATGGATGCTCATCTCTCTCAGAAATTAGCAAGATCCCTGTAGCTAAGCATTAAAGATTCATCCATTTACTCAGTTTTCAAAGTCTCATTTCATCCCTTTAAAGCTCCCGCCAGGAAAGTCTTTACAATCAGAATGGGCCTCACGATCTTGCAGTCACCAGTGTTATCAAACAGGATCTGATTCTTGTTAAGTAGTATTAAAACCCCATCAATAAGCATTTGGAGGGATTTGTGAAGATTTTGGAGGCATTTGGGGGAATTTGGGGGAGATTTGGAGGAGATTTGGGGGAATTTGGGATTTGGGAGAAGTTTGGGGGGAATTGGGGGCATTTGGGTAGATTGAGGGAGGTTTGAGGGGATTTGGGTAGGTTGAGGGAGGAGTGGGAACGACGGAGGGATTTTTGGGTGGGGCTCCCGCTGCATCTGCCCCAGGTGTGTCCATGGGATTGCAGGTCCCTGAGACTGGGGGGGAGGAATTCCAGGGATCCCAGGGAAAGGGACCTGGACCTTGGACAGGATCAGGGCGAGGAGCCGGGAGGGACCCTCCCCACAGGGACCCTCCCATAGAGACTCCTCAGGGCCCCCAAACCCCAGGCCCTCCCCCAGAAGGATCCTGAGACCCCCACTCCGCAGGTACCCTCATCCCTCAGGGACCCTCCATATGGACCCCCCTCAGCGACACCTCCCACAAGGACCCCCCACAAGGACCCTCGAGGGCCCCCCAGCCCCACAGGGACCCCAGGCTCCCTCATCCCCCAATAGGGTCTCCCCCACCCTATAGGGACCCCCAGCCCCATGGGAACACCCCCCACCCCCTATAGACCCATAGCCCCCATAGGGACTCCCTAGCCCCAAGAGGGACCCCTCTGCTCCCATGGGAACACCTTAGCCCCATTGGAACCTCCTCACCCCCCTATAAGATCACCAACCCCACATATAGGGACCTTCACACTGTCTATAGACTCTACACTCCCATAGGGACACCCCCACCCTCTATAGGACCACCCACCATTATCCCACCATATGGACCCCCCAGCCCCACAGGAACCCCCTCCCAGCCCCTATAGACCCCACACCCCCTATTGGGACTGCAGTGCCCGACCTTGGCCTCCAGGTGTCAGCAGCGAGCGCTCTAATTAATATGCAATATATGCTAATAACCTTATTACTATTGATAAACTTTTTTTTATTATGTCGAAAAATTAAATGCTTTTTCGCCCTATTTTTTTCACACAAACTCCTAGTGAATTTTCAGGGGTTTTTGGGCCATTATCTCCCTTTTTTGAGGGAAGGCAACCTCAGCTACTGGGTGTTCAAAGTCAATTTTTGGGAGGTCAAAGACATTTTTCTGGTGGTCAGACCTCCCCTAAAATGATGAAGGGACCCCAAAATGATGAGGAACCCCCAAAATGATGAGGGGACTCTAAAATGATGGGAATCCCCCAAAACGATGAGAAGACCCCGAAATTATTGGGAAGGGAAACCCTCAAAATGACTGGGAATGCACTAAAAATTACAGGTACACACTGAAAATAATGGGAAACTCCCCAAAGTGATGAGAGGACCATGAAATGATGGGGAACCCCCCAAAATGATGAGAGAACCCAAAAATAATGGGGAACCCCTAAAATGATGAGGGAATCCTAAAAATTACAAGGACCACCTCAAAATGATGAAGGGACCCCAAACGGATGGTGAAACCCCAAAATGATGAGGGGAACCCCCCCAAAACGACGAGAAGATCCCAGAATTATCAGGAACCCCTCAAAATTACTGGGAACCCCCCAAAAATTACAAGGACACCTCCAAAATGATGGGGAGTCCCCGGAATGATGGGTGACCCTCCAAAAATGACAAGGACCCCGAAATGAGAGGGAACACCTCAAAATGATGAAAAATGAGAAACAAGGAAAACCCCAAACTTTGCTCAAACAACACTAAACGTCAATTCAAACGGACTGGGCCAGAACTTGGACCTTCTCAGGTGCATCTTAGGCGGGTCTAGGGTCTGGTGCCCCAGTGTGAGCCTGGCTTTGCTCAGTGTGGCTTTGCTGAGCCTGGCTTTGCTCAGTGCCGTTCTGCTGAGATTGGCTTTGCTGGGCGAGGCTTTGCGGGGCAAGGCTCTGCTCAGCCTGGCTTTGCTGAGCAGCCCACTGCTGAGCACCGCTCTGCTGGGCCTGGCTTTGCTCAGCATGGCTCTGCTGGATGAGGCTCTGCTGGGTGTTGCTCCACTGGGTGAGGCTTTGCTGAGTGCCGTTCTCCTGAGCATGGCTCTGCTGGGCTCGTTTTTGCAGGGTGCCACACTGCTGAGCGAGGCTCCACTGGGCGCAGCTTCGCTGGGCCCCCCACCACTGAGCGCCATTCTCCAGAGCGTGGCTCTGCTGAGCCTGGCTTCGCTCAGCGTGCATCTTCAGGGAGAGCATTTGAATAGCGAGGCTCTGCCGGGTGAGGCTTTCCAGGGTCCGTCTCTCGCGGGCGAGCTGCTCCTCTTTGCTTTGCACGGCGCCGTACTGCCGAGCCCGGCTTTGCTGAACCTGGCTTCGTTGGGTGTCCCCTTTCAGGGCGCGGCCTTGCTCAGCGCCACTCAGCTGAGCTCGGCTCTCCTGAGCCTGGCTTTGCTGGGCTCGGACTTGCAAGGCCGAGCACTGCTGGGCGCAGGAGGCCCAGAAATGGCTGGGCAAGCCCAACCAGCAGAGCAGGAAGATTATGTGCAGGACAAAGCTCAGCATTAGGGCCACGAGCAACAGCCAGAACCGGTACCCACAGAGCTCGTCCATCCTTAGTCCCAGCGGCTCCTCGGATTTATCTGGAAAAAGAGAGCTGTCCAGGGTACTTGGAGGGGGTCTCTGGGGTCCCTCTGGGAGGTCCCTATGAGTTTAACAGAGGAGGATTTATGGGATTCAGTTTCCACGTTCCTGTGCTTTGAAGTTGTTCCCATAGTCTTCCCTGTTTTCAGCTTTTCAGCACTTTGCCATCTACCACAATATTTAATTTTTAATAATTTTTATTTTATATATTCTTACTATATATTTTATATAAATTTCTATTTTAATTATTATATATTGTTTTAAAACTTACACATTTTTACTTTACATATTATGTATTATGTTTTATATTTATATTACTATAATTTTTTGTTTTTTATTTATAAGAATTTTAATTTAGATATTTTTATTAGTACATATTTTATACTTGTATTATATATTATGCATTATTTTATTGATTAAATTTTATGTATTTTTATATATTTTTTATTTCTATTTATATTACATAATCTTTAAAATTAGTAAGAATTTTAATTTTGATATCTCCAACATATTTATATTGTTTCATTAATAAAATTTTAATTTTGTATATTTATTATATTTTATATTTATATTTGTATTACATATTTTACTAATAGTTTAAAGAATCCCACCTGGGAAGGTCCAACCCCCTTCCCAAATAGGGAAGTTTTTGGGACTAGAGGGGAGGGATTGAGCCAAGAACCACCCCCAGACCTCCCACTAACCCCAGGGACCCCCAAATCTCAGAGGATCCCCCAAAACGCCCATAACTTCCGGACCCCCAAACCCCTCAGATGCCCCATAATGCCAGGAACACCCAAGCTCCCAAAACTCTGGGACCCCCCAAACCCCAGTGACCCCCCAACCCTCAACCACAGGGACCCTCAAATCCCAGAGGGTCCCCCCCAACACCCCTTAACTCCAGGACCCCTCAAAACTCTGTGACCCCCAAATCCCAAGCCCCCGAACCACAGAAACCTCCTCCCCAACCCCTCATAACCCCAGAGACCCTCAAACCTCATGGGAACCCCCAAATCCCCTGTAACTCCAAGGCCTCCATAGCCCTCAGACCCCCCATAATCCCAGGAACCCCCAAACCCTAAACCACAGGGACCCCCAAATCCCAGGGACACCCCCTGCCCCCCCCATAAACCCAGGAGGGTCCCTGAAACTATGGGGTTTTAAGGGTTCCCCTGGGGTTTGGGGGGTCCTGGAGTTAGGGGGGGATTTTGGGGGTCCCTGGAGTTTTTGCGGGGTTTGGGGGTCTCCAGAGTTTGGAGGGGGGGTATCTGAGGTTATAGGGGACTGGGGCGGGGGGGGGCGTGTCTCAGGTTTGGGGGTCCCGGAGTTATGGGGGGATTTGAAGGTCTCTGGTCTTTGGGGGCTCTCCGGAGTTTTGGGGGAGGGTCTACGGGGTTTGGAGGTCCCGGAGTTATGGAGGACTTGGGGGGTGGAGGGTTCCCCTG